>NC_041358.1:21935382-22222882 GCF_900634415.1 Cottoperca gobio
CGACTCTGACATATATTTCAAGAAAATCCCCTTCAGCCAATTATTATGTTTTTCAAATTAGATCCAAGTCTGGCAGACAGTCTTCATTGGAAAAGGAAAAACAAATCATATATTGTAGTATCTGAAATTAAAGTGTGCAGCATATTTGTTGAGCTTAGAAAGAAGGTTAGCTTTAAAACTAACATAAATAAAGTATTGTTGTAAAATGTCTGCCAACTAAAGAAACGACTACGCTGTGTTTTATTTTGTCGCCATTCCATTAAATTTAATTTGATGTTTTACTAAAATTATATTCTAGCAATTTAATATTGGTCTCCCTTGAAGTTATGGGACTCAACAGAGACATATTTAAGAAAATACTATCAAAATCGAATTCCCTTAGTTTGGGTTAACCTCCAAAAACACTTCTCATACTCATTATCAGGATCTTTCGTGAGATCGTAAGTCTGTAAATCTCCAGTAAAGTTCCAGTTTGTAACGAAGGGTTTCTGTATATAAATATTATTTTTAACATCCCAACGCTCCCACCAGAGCAGAGTCGTGCTCCCCATAACAGGAGAACTGATCTTGACGGGTAAAATTGGTGGAATGCCCCTTTTAGATTAATTTGATTACATTTACATACTTTAGCTTGAGGTTGAAGAATGTTTCTACATATACAAACATGTAACACGTCATTCAAATAATTTCACCTCCCCAGTCCCCACACAGAGTGCACTGACAAATGAATCACGATGTAAAAAAGACACAGAGCTGTTTATGCCCCAAGCTTGACTCATAACGATGGATAAACGTCCTCAGCAGACGTTTGGCTTCCTGACCTCGACCTGCTGACTGGCTGTCTGACGGCAAATCTCCCTCCAGGACTGAACCTTTGAACTTGTAGAGCAATGAGGTTGAGGTTGCCAGGACTGGAGTGCTGCCTGTGAGGTTAATAGGAAGGCCTATAAAACAGGACTCTCACACCTCATCACACCACCAGGAGGGTGGCGGTGAGAGAGAAGCAGTGAGAGAAACAGAGAAACGTGAAATGTAAAAGGGAACAGAGAAATGACATCTCACGCAGACAAAACTGTGTCACAGTGAGTGTCAGGCTGAGATCTGACACACGACGGGAACATTTTCCAGATGTGTTCTCTAGATCTGATTCTCTTACCCAAACCCAAAGATGTCACTTCCCTTTTTTACATTCAGCAGGTTTTCAAAGGACGAGCGTGTATCTGTGCTGAGCGGCATGAGAAGGTTAACCAGCCTCAGATTAAACCTCAGAATAGCAGCTCAGTGCTCCTGTAATAGAGCTCGTCTTCCTCTGAGAGTAACAGCTCATTACCACAGGACTGCCCCCAAGGACCCCCCCACCCCCACCCCATCACCAGCACCTCACCCCTCTCTGCACGACCTCGCCCCTGAGATGGAGCCCCAACATTGTGACGCACGTAAATACACCCCCCTCCGCATAAACTCCTAACTTTAGTAATCTCAAAGTAACTCCAATACCTCCTCCTGCTTTGTGTTTTACCTTCCTCTCCTTCCTTCCTCATTGCAGACATTTGACCCATCTTTCTTCCAACCGAACACCCCCCACACACACAGAGACACACACACACACACACACACACAGACACACACCCTTCAACGCCTCTGTTCCCCTCTGTCCCCTTGCAGGGTGGCTCTTGTCGGCACCTTTCCTGATTTGGACATTTTTGATGAGAATTCCCCACCTCAATCTCTGCTGTTTCCCTACTTAACCCTCCCAGGGGCTTCCCAGATCTGCTCTGACTGACACACACACACACACACACTCACACTGACGCAGACACACGCTGTCAAAAACACACAAAAATGACTGGTTCATGCTGGCTGGGATGCACACTCGCGTGCACGTGCGCACACTCGCTTCGTTGTAGCCTTAATGAGGTCTCATCATGTCTTTTATTTCTCCTCCTCCTCCTCCACTCCCTCTGCTCTCTCTTTTTTTCTCTTAGTCAAGTGTCATAATTTTCATTCTGCCGCTGCACTGAGGTGTCAAATTAAAACATTAGCTGAGACAAGTAATTGAACTCCTTTCGGAATGTAGATCAACATAATAAACTATTTTCTGAGTTCTGCTTCGACAGTCCGTGAGACGCTTCAAAGACATTACACAAACACACTCTGGGAAGTCATCAATAAGTACGTGTCTCCATGAATACAAAGTGTATTATTTTCTTCTCTGTGAGAAAGTAAGGAGAACGAGTCTCACTGCGGAGGAGACGTCCTGTATATAATATGTGGTCTCAACATGAAGGACAAGGCCTGGGTGTGGAGTGCCTCTGCATGAAAATATACAGTACATCCAACAAAGGTCATCTGATTTGGCACACTTACCATCTGACGCATGGGAATGGGCCAGGGAGCCAGAATCTGAGAGGGTGGGAGTTGCAGGGTAGAATACAGCTGAGTAGTTCAAGAATGGACTGGGTGGACTGTTTCTGTCCCGTGTGAAACCAAAGTCAACATTCATTTAATTTATTCATTTATTAACATCCGTAAATTAACTAACACGTAACTACGTAGTTCTGAATATCAAACTATTCCTTAAAGATTTGAGTTGGTCCATATTTTAAAATAGAAAGGTGCTTATGGAAGTTATGGGTTCAGACATGGAGGGGAGTTTGAACATGAAGTCGAGGACCTGTTCAAGCCACAGGGATGTATAAAAGCATTTACACTTATCTCACATTTTTTTTGTCAAAACACAAATATAGTATAGATTCTCCCATGCCCTTATCTTAGAAACTGTTGTCTCAGCACTTTGCGAGGCTGGTTATAGTAGCCGTGTTTGTGTGATGATGCATGGCCTCTTGATCCTATAGAAGGTAGAGGTGCAGTCGGACTGCTCTCAGGAGACACCGCGCACAGCCGAGTAGAAACCCACTCAGACAAAACGCACACAAACGCTGAAGCAGCTGCACACAGTCGAGCAGGGCTGCAGGAAAGAAAAGGAGAAGAACATTTGAATAACCGGAGCAAGACTCCCAATGTAAAGTTTCCTCCCCTGTCTCAGGAGGATTCCAGCACAAACTCAGTAAGTCACAGTACTCTGAAGCCCATTTCTGTCCAAGTCTGTGGTGAGCTGATGAGTTTGCTTGTGATCTTCATTGCTTCCCCAGAGAACACCGAGAGCAGATTACTCTGTCCCTCACTACTATCTACCTTGTACTTTCCTATCTTTAACAACCTCCCAGAAGAGATATACACACACACTCCCACCCCAGCACGTTCACGTAAACCCGATTCTATGACTTCAAATTAACCAAGAAGCTACTGTTGCACTATTTGGCTTATATTTTGGGGCAAAATCAGTTAAAGTAAGAATATGTGACATGAGCAGGCTTTGATGAACATTTCTTTAATGAACGTCGGAGCGGAGGGGGAAAATAGTAAAAGAAGAAAGATCTCTGAAAAAAGCAGGGTCAGATATCATGCTGGAGGCTGCAGCTTAAACACATCTTTGGATCAATACAAGAGAGAGCAGAATAAAAGATGTGAAGACAGGGAGAGGAGAGGAAACGATTCTGTGATTCCTCTCCTCCACATGGGCCTCCCTCTGTTCACCGAGATGCTTCACTATCGATCCGACAGAAGAACTGTGTGCGTGTGTGTGTGTGTGTGTGTGTGTGTGTGTGTGTGTGTGTGTGTGTGTGAATTGGTCAGCTTCCACAACTTCTTGTAAAAATTAAGAGAGCCTTGAAAAAATGTCTCCTCTTAATGTTAGGAAGACAATAAATATGGCTTTTTGGGTGAACTCTCTACTCCCCATGCTCCCATTACCTCCGCCTGTATCTTTAAAAAAAAAGATTTACACATAATGTACACATTTTGTGGAGAGGAAAACGTCCTAAGATCGGTCTTTTTACTTAAAAATGTGGTGGCTGACTCTTTCTTTCTTACTTTCTTTTTTCAAAGATTATTTTTTGGGGGCTTTCTGTCTCTCTAAGTTCAGCTGAAGATCAAGATGAAGATCTCCTCCATGATTGCTTTAACTTATTTAAGTCCTGCTGCATATTGCTGCTCTGCATGTCTGCATTTCTCAACAAATGGCTTTAATCCGTTTTGCTCAGCTGTGTTTTGTTGCGTGCATGGCTATATGTACTGAACAGACATGGCTTATGTGTTACTGTACTAATGTTTTTGCTGCTTCCTGTTGTCTTTTGAATGCTTATTGTGTTGCTGTTGCTGCCTATATGGTGTCTTGTTGTCTTCTGTCTGTAAAGTAAACCATCACCACAGGACTTAGTCTTACTACATGGTCTACTGGGGCGCCCCGGCTTATCCCTTTATATCTTCAAACTTCATCAGCTGACTTTAAACTCAACGTCTATTAAAATCTGGCATGATCCTCTATCAGATATTCCCTGGAGGAGTATAGAGAATTCACCTTGTTATTGTTTGCCTTTCACCAAAAGAACAACCATTTTCCTCTGGGACACACTATGTCTCACGTTATATCTCTTTGGCAGCAAAAACGGAAAATCCATTCCATGGATGCTCCGTGACTTATCACCAGTATGGAAACATTATTCACTGGATCCTCCTTTAGTATTCCCTCCTTTAGTATTCCCTCTAAAGGTTAAAGGATATCTATAATGAGAAAGGCCTTTGCACCTTTCACAACCTGAAGTAAGATCATTGAAGACCCCGTTCTTTTATTTGACTCCGCACCGTCTTCAAGACAAATTGAATTCACGGGTATATATGTTCCCACCTGCTCGTCCCCTTGTTGCGCTTCTTAATTACAAATGAAGAGCGGGGAAACTCAGCCTCTCACTAGTGCCGGCCCTCTTTATTTCTTACTCTGAAAACCTTCCCCACCATGCAGCTTTTAAACTATGTTTATACTAAATATATATCTCACACCTTCTGCTGTAATTGTTCACACAGAATCATCAGAATGAGACATTCAACAACAAGTGTTTTCAAGGAAGTCTGTCTAAGAAACTATTTTTACTCTGCTCTGAGATTATGCTGACATTTCTTTAGCAGAAGGCTCACATTAGTGGTATATGCAAAACTCTTTGCTGTTATCTTTCAACTCTCTTCTTCAGCTGACGCATATAAATAGCGCCTGTGTCAGAAGAATTCCTCTCTGAGGTCTCTTGCAAGGTGGGATGTTAAGCTATCAGCTAAAAATTGTTTTTAATTTATCTGAAGTCACTCTTTAGAGCACGGCTTGTTGGCCCGCTACAAAAAGGATGAGTTGTCTTCCGTCACTCCAAACGATAAGCGAGAGATAACTCATGACTGTAGGAAAAAGTGCTGATGGATTTAGCGCAGTGATAGCCATCACAGGGGAGATCATTTGCATACTGCAGTGGACTGCTTGTAAGTAGAGCCCAGTCATACTGTATATATCCCACACACACACACACACACACACACACATACACACACACACATAAACATCTCAAGCCAAAAGAGATAAAGTTAGATGTTAGATTTTAAGATGACTTTCTCCCACATGAACTACTGTGATATAAATACAGCTAAAGTCTGTGAGTGGCACTGTTTCATTAGGACTTTCTTGAGTTACAAACTAAAGTCAGCTTGACTTTAGTTATAACACAGTGCCCTGCTCTTCTTGTCAAAGAAGATTTCAATAAAATATGTAATGTCTTTTGTTTCATGTCATTTTGTATGTTTATTTTACATTCTACCAATATAAATGCCTTTAATGTTTAAAGGCACAATGAGAAGGATTTTCCTTAATAACAATTTACAAAAGTAATCCCTCTGATTCGTGGAAGTGTGTGGCGGTCTCTGGATTTTGAAGAGACCCTGCCCCTCTGCCTGCATTTTGCTGTGTTTTTGTGGGAGGTTTCTGGGCATCAACTTCTATGAAAATGCAATGACTTGGTGCCAGATCATAAGAACGCATCCAAGAGGAAGCTACAAAAATGGTGGACACAGAGAGAAAACCCTGCATTTATCCGCGAGGCGAAACGCCAATTTGACAAAAGCTCGTTCCAAAACAAGAGTGACTCTCGGGCTGGCTTTTACCCGCTGGCGAGCACCTAATCTCGTTGAGCCGGGGAGAAGGGGCCAACTTTGAGTTTTGTGTTTACAAACTACAAACCGACAAATCATTGTGCCTTTAACAGGTTTCGTGTTTATCGTGTTCACCATCTTATCTGCTAGATAGAAAGTCTGAGGACCACCAAAGTTAATACACATCCTAGGGGGAACGCTATCTTATGACGATCCATCTGATAGTTGTTGAGATAATTCAATCAGAACAAAATAGGTGGGCCGACATTACCATCCCCAGAGATCTGCCACTAGCCAATTGTATATCCGTCCCAAATAGAGGGCCGAAATGTCTTTGCCGTTAGTACATGAATCACTTGTGCGCACGCTAAGATAAGCTTTGATTTCAAACTGACTAAATCTGTGTTTTTCTAGCACAAGTCCACGTCTCTTTAAAGCTGATATGCTGTAACTATCATATCAAAGCCATCTGTAATTTAAATGCTCACACTGGTAACTATTTTGTAAGGCCTGCCAGCTAAATGTAGGAGTAGGGCAGAGTGGTTTCTTTGTGTGTGTCAGATTCAAGTGCTCTCAGAAGTGCGCTCCAGCTGTGTTCAGCACCGGCACTCTATTTATAAAAAGGGCATTGAGGCGTGGGAGGAGAGCATTATGTTGTATCAATATTTCAGATAGCATAAACCACGGCGATGTGTTACTCAAGTAAGTGAGTAGAAAGGAGATGACACAAAGACACATACACACACACACACACACACACACACACACACACACACACACACACACACAGTGGCCTGGCCTATAATCGTACCTATTTAAAATGCTAATTTCCTCTCTCCCGCAGGTGCCTAACTGTGTTTGAAACTAAATTGCTCGTCATAGCAGGTCAGTCTGAGCCTAATGAATTCCTCTGTTCTCTCATTACACTTATCGATGCTGAATGGTGGACAATAGGTGCGCTGAGTAGCCGAGTAGCCGAGTAGCCGAGTATCCGAGGGTTTGAAAGCGAAGCCTGCAGCCTCTTCTTGCTTTCTCAGATAGATTTCCACATCAGCCTGTGAATATTTTAGTATTTGGCTTGACTGAGTCTTTGACCTGTGACCATCTCCATTACCATGGATATTTAACTCCGTGGTTCTTACCGACACTAAACTACCAATCAGACTAAATCGCCTGTCCCCAGCAGCTCCACACCAGCCCACAGGAGCTGCACTTACTTCATTTGACGGGATTTATAACATACTTTACTCTAAGCATGTGCATGAAATACTGACTTAATAAAACTGGAGAACAACCATACAATGTAGAAGAAAACGTAGCTCTCAGGGCGGAGATCATTTACATAAGAATAAATCAAAAACGCGTAGAGACACATATACAAAGTACCTATAGAGTGTATCAAGTGTTTTCTAAGCCTGCAGAACTATAATGCTACGGACAGGAAGCAGAACACAGGATGCATGATGGTGTGGGTGGACGGTAGGCACACATAAACACACACATACATACACTTGATTCTTTAGGCTCACAATTAATAATGCTCTCTCTCTTTGGTTTATAATGTAATTATTTTAATTCCGCTGCATGTCGCATCTCAACTCACTAATCTAAGTCTGTTCTTGATGTTCACTGTTGTTCACATCAGTACGCTTTAACTCAGCTTAGTGAGTGGGGAAAGTGTACTAAGCATCTTAACTACATTGTCAAAAATGTCCTCGCTGCCCATCTAAACGGAGCTATTGGAGCCCACACAGTGCCACCGACTCCACAGCGAGTAATCACAGGTAATGATAACCGAGAGTGAGCATAATTTTCCTCCATAGCCCAGCAACACGGCACAAACAAACCGGCCTCTCTGGGGAGGCTGGAGAGACCTGTGAAGAGGAGAAGTGATAAGGAGGGAGGTAAAAGGCCACAGGGGGACGTCTGGCAGGAAATCTGTTTACATATATATGAACAGAAAACAGAAGGAAAGGAAGAGGAATAAATCAAGAACAAAAAAAGAGATGGATGACGTTTCTCGTGGGCAGAGCCAAAGTAGCAAGGAGCTAATCTCGTATAAGTGGCAGATTTAGAGTTCCTCGTCAGCTGTGATGTAATACTTAATGCACACAGCAGCTATAAATTAGCTCATAGCACCATGTGAGCTTTTACCACAGCAGCCCAGCGGGCATGCGAGGGATGGATTGCAATCATTCGGTAAGAAGCAGGAAGGAGGGAGAAAGCCCCTCCTCTGCCTAAAGGGACTTTAAGTATTTTCTTCACTATATAAACTATCGATCGACACTCTTATTCAGCTCCCTCGACCTCTTCTCGTGCATGTTTGTGTGGTTTTGGTGCAGTTTTCCCCCCCCTGCACACAGATACAGTCAATGGGTGCCTTTTGTATTTCCTTGCTGCTCAGCTCAGTTATTGTCTCTGGAATCGAGCAGCATCCCTTGTTTCAAAAATGAGTAAATACAGAAATAAACGTTCCCAAAGATAGATTTACTGATACAACCAAACTATGTCGTCCATTTACAAAGTTGCTGATTGCACCAAAACAGATAATATCAAACCTCTAGTCAACACATATCTGAGATGTGCAACAAAAGGCTTTTACAGCTGTTTTTGCATGTATGTGGTTGTACTGTAACAGATCAGTTCCCCTTTAAGTAGGGGGAAATAAATAATAAATAAAATACCCTTAAATCAGTTTAGCTCTTGGAAAAAGATCAGGTTTTAGTTTGTCAGCCCAAACTCTAAACAACTTTTACAGACTTGCTCGATGACAGGCAGTCTATGGTGGATATTTTAGCTGATATTAGCTCATTTTATGTTGCTGTATGACTGACACTCCTGGTGCTACTGTTAAGCCAAAGTTACAGAAGCTCACTTAACTAATTTCCTTAAAGCATAACTCAATCTGAACTCATGTCATAAAGTTCTCTCTTCTGCGTCTCCTGTGTCATCTTCAAACCGTAGAACTGAAGGTGCAACAGGACTGTCTCTGCTATAGATCTATAATGTGAGGATGATTCTCCACATTTATTTCAAAGGGTTAAATGTATCACGTTCTCAGGGGAATTAAACTAATCCCAAACGGTGGATTATGTAAGGCGAACCTTAGCTCGGGCTAATCCTTCTCTCCTGTTACGCTGTTCTTTGATGGTATAGTGGAGACGATGTGGAGTCAGGTGAACGTTGTTATGTTGCCGTTCCCCCGAGAGCAACAGGAGTAGAGCTTTTCATTCACCGTCAACATTGACAAACTGTGTCGAACATGCGTAGCCACACAAACTTTGTATTTTATCGACATGAAGAAACAATTGCAACATTTTAAGTATGCCAGTGAGTAAGATGTGGACATCTCTATAGCTGCCGGGTTGCTCACAGCGTTTTTTTCCACTACATGAACAACATGCCCTGCCAATTCCTGCTGCACATTAGTTGCTAGCTAATCGAGGGAATGAGGGTCTTCTGATTGCATGTGGACTCAGCGGCCGTGTCAGGCTGAATGAGCTGTGTATGTTGTCATGTTTAATGCATGTTTGTGCCCGTGGGAGAGATTGGTGCAGCCGTGAGATTAGAGAACATTAAGTATTATGATATGTTATGCATTAGATTAATCAGATTTTGTCATATTCTAATACATTTGAGGTTACAAGTTAAAACAGGTGTTGAGTGTTTGCGTGTGTTTAGAAAAGAAGGGGTTTCGAATTGAACGCCTGGTTGAGTCTGATAATGAGATAATCGGAGAGTCTTCTCTGTCCTTGGCTGACCACTTACTCCCATCTATTGGCTTCCCCCCATTGGACTCCGCAACCAGAGCCAACAACTGATTGGCTGCGGGGGCAATTCTGAGGCAGAGGACTGGTTAATTATGCTAATCCACGAAACTGATAAGGAGACGGTTTTAAAAATGTAAAACCTCTGGAAACACGCACACGCTGAGGCAGTGTGGTTTAGGGAGAGAGAGAGAGAGAGAGAGAGAGAGAGAGAGAGAGAGAGAGAGAGAGAGAGAGAGAGAGAAGGGAGCGAGAGAGGACACAGAGAGAGAGAGAGAGGACGAGGAGAAGAGAGAGAGAGAGAGAGAGAGAGAGAGACAAGGGAGCGAGAGAGGACACAGAGAGAGAGAGAGATAGGAGAGAGAGAGAGAGAGAGAGAGAGAGAGAGAAGGGACGAGAGAGGACACAGAGGAGAGAGAGAGAGAGAGAGAGAGACAGAGAGAAAGGGATTGAGAGAGGACAGGAGAGATGGAAGAGAGACTAGGACAGAGAGAGAGAGAGAGATAGAAGATAGAGAGAAAGGAGCGGAAGAGAGACAGAGATAGATGGAGAAGGGAGCGGATAGAGATGACGAGAGAAGAGAGAGAAGAGAGAGAGAGAGAGAGATATAGAGTATACGCGTTATAGAGAGATCGAGATCTAAGAGAGAGAGACAGGCTCTGGGTTTGGGAGAAGAGAGAGGAAGTTCAGGAAATAGTTTTAATTAAGCTCTTTCTTTTTTTCTCATAGATCTCCATCTCTGCATACTATTCAAATATGTCTAATGCCAAACAGTAGTGTTATTGTTCAATTCTAAATTTGCTAAATTCTCTTGGATGCCGGACTTTTCCTTCCCCCCACTCAGCGCTCAGTTCCTCCTCTGTTGCTGGTATGCTGCTGGCCTTTCCCCTCTCTTCTTGTTAACTGATGTCTGTGGGCGGATAACACTGCTCCACTGAACCACAACTCATGACACACCACTCATCTTCTTTTTCCATTTCTTTCTCTTCTTTTTTATCTCTGCCCAAAACCATCTCAGCAGCCGATAATTCTCGCTGTGTACAAACATGCCATTACTGTCTTTCAATTTTAGTGAGCAGCACCAAGCAGACTTTTAATATTGTTTCTCCTACTCCTGTTTTAAACTCATGTTCTGTTACAAGCAGCAACCAAGTGCCAGATTTGATTGGATGCTGTGGGACTAGTTAAACTGCTCAATGACAAAATATGAGGATCTGAATGCATCTGATTCTTTTGAGGAAACTGTTTAGTTTCTCTAGTTTTTTTTGTCTGTAACAATGTAATGCTGGGAACCATCTGTGCCCCACAACAGTCAAAGAGCAAAAACTGTCTATGCAGTCTAACAAAAACACAGGAACCAGGCGAGCTCGGCACTGCAGCTCTGCCTGCCAGAACTCGTGTTGCACTGTGGAGACATTTGAGGATACTGAACCGAGGGGAACAGAGGGAGCTCACACCTCCTAGCTGACTCTTTCTCTGACATGCAGCCTAAATGTTCCACTTCTAGATATCACTGTATTCCAGGTACAGCTGGTAAGGCTTGCTATACTCACATCAGAGGACAAACAGCCTTCTCATCCACAACAACAGAGACCTGGCAACTCTGAGAAGTACAAGAGCTGTCTTCTCACACTGACATGTTTCTCCAAAGAAAATTATCCCTCTACCTTCCCAGAGGCATCAAATGAGTGAGGAAAGGATGCAAAGAGAGACGGCAAGCACGGAAGAAAGAAAGAAACACAAAGTTTTCCGTTTGCCTGTTTAGTTCTTGTTGCATAGCTTTGTGGTAAACAGCCTGGAGAATGGTGCAACACAATTATCTTTTAGTTATAGAATTATTATTCTTAGACTTAACGCTGCTAAACATGCACCATACCTGCAATGTAATAAGAATGTACTGAATATAACTAATAACAGTTATTTTGGATGCGACTTGTGGTTGGGACTGAGAGTTAACTGCAGAGTTAACTGACTTCAAGGCATATACAGTGAAAGAGAGACAGAGAGAGAGACACCGGGAGAAGAGAGAGAGAGAGAGAGAGGAGAGGGAGAGAACAGAAGAAAGAGAGAGAGAGAGGGAGAGAGGAAGACAGGAAGAAAAGAGAGGAGAAAAAGAGAGAAAGAAAGAGAGAGAGCGGAAGAGGGAAAGGGGGGAAGGTCTCTCTCTTTCCTCGCTCTCCTCTCT
Organism: Cottoperca gobio; assembly: GCF_900634415.1. Taxonomy (NCBI): domain Eukaryota; kingdom Metazoa; phylum Chordata; class Actinopteri; order Perciformes; family Bovichtidae; genus Cottoperca; species Cottoperca gobio. The sequence continues at coordinate 21,947,362 of NC_041358.1, forward strand.
TTAGTCTCCTCCTCTCGGGAGGATAGATTGATGTATCTGAGGGATAGTGTAATATTATTACTCGATGGTACTTAACTCCATGTCTCCTCTCTGCAGGCCTGCGGCATACTGCTCTAAAATGCTGATTCTTGATTCAGTACACAGATAGAAAGAGTAGCACAGGGAGGGAGAAAAGGGGTGAGGAAAGGGATGCAGTAAGAGAGAGAGAGAGAGAGAGAGAGAGAGAGAGAGAGAGAGAGAGAGAGAGAGAGAGAGAGAGAGGGAGAGAGAGAGAGAGAGAGTTGATGATGTGAAATAAAGCAATAGATAGTTCAGTGGGACGAAAAGTCCCAAATGATGAAAGCAAACGGTGAAGGCAGGAGACTAAAGCTGCATAAATTAAAGTAATACATGAAAGATACGTTATATAAGATTCACTTAGCAGTTCTAGAGGGTAGATGCTATACTTTATGGTGTGAGGCAGGATACCTGCAGCCAGTGCTTGACTGTATTGAGCACTTTATTGAACAGCTGCAGATGCTAGAGAGACAGCAGTGCGAAGCCTCACCCTGCGTTATAAAGAGAACAGTGACATCTAGAGGTGAAACAATAGGTTTTACCTGCACTGAATTTCTACTGCAGAGCTGCTGATAAGACAGTTACCTGTATTGTTCCTGAATGTTTTTACACAGAAGAAGAAAAACACACTTCACCCCTCACTGCTCAGTGCAGACGTCCAATGCTTATTTGGGGCAGCTTTTAATGTGTCTGTGTGAATGTACCTTCGTTAAAATATATTATAGGAAATATCATATGCATCTATAAGAAATAGAGCCGACAGAGGTGTCCTTGTGTGGGGTGCTGACCCACTAACAGAGAGGTTAGTCACAGTTGAAAGTAGTCAGTCTGTCACCAGGCTGAGGGGGACAGAGGCAGCTCACATCTATAATGCACAAAGCTGAGTGTCAGGTTAACTGGAAGACAAGGACAAAACTGTGGAGCCAATAAACACTGGAGAGAGATGAGATGGACGGATAAAACAAATACTTTTCATCCGCAGAATACCAAATAAACATGCAGATATCATTTTGGAGCTACTATACACAGATATCTAAAGCATCATAAGCAGATTTCTGAGTTTCTGATTAATATGACCAACCATCATTTGTTTAATTCACTTTCAGAATTGTACAATTAAAAACTGTAGACGGCTCCATTGTATAAAACCTCAGAGACAGATTAAACCTTCGTGGCTAAACACCAGATGCAAGTGAAAACATAATGTTTGTTATTGGGTTGTTTGTTTTTTGATGATGGGAACTAATTCTTTTTTTCTGCTTTAGCCTGGTGGTCATTGATTTCCTCCTTTTGCTTAAATGCTCAATTTCTATATCCAGCAAGGGACTATTACTTAACAGAGTTAAACATTTGTTCAAATCAGATTCATGGAGTCATACATTTCTTTATTTGCATTTATTGTTAATGGCTTGACTATTAAATCACATGAAAATATTCTTGAAATCAGTTTTCTTTGTGATCGAGTACCAAGTAGTAAAGATACAAATCGAAGGCAGGCCGGTGATACAGGGTTTCTTGAAGCCCCTTTTAAATATAATATATTATAGATATAACATATATCCAGTCAAATGAAACAATGTGCAAAGTCAAAGTCACTGCAAGCTACTTAAATGTCTGTATTCTGTGTGATGACAATATGACACAAATATAACTATTCAAAAGATGTATTTTAACAAAATTACAAACTTGATTATGTTCCAGTTTCACACCATGGACGAGGACATCATGAGTGTAGGTGCCTATACTCAGTTGAGTGAACATATGTTGTGTAAACTATGATAAAAAAAACAAACATTATATAGAGGCCATAAGCAGAGAATGTCCCTTGTACCTTAAAAAGCTTCCACCAAGACCTCACATTAGCACAGGAGGATTGTTCTCAGAGAGGATGTGCGATACTTCCCCTCTGCTGCTGTTTCAGCCATGTCCGGCGACCTGGCTCTGTGCGTCGGACGTCAAATCAGGTTGATCGCTTTCCCTCGGCAGGAAGCCCCAAGTCTGAAGCAGAGCAAACCGCTCAGCAGGAAGAGTGGAAAAGTAGTCCTTCTGTTTCTGAGAGTAAATCTGAACTGGACGGACGATGTCTCTGTAACTCCAGTCCTGATGACGCAAACTCTCATTAACTTCAATTTATCATAGATTTAAAAACCCATTGAAACATACACTGGTACAGTATTTAGATTCACAGTTGGTACTCAACAATAGAATACATAATAAATAAATAACAATATGTAGGAAAGAAGTGATCAACATCAAAGAGAAATTCTAAAGTCCCTCATTAAGTAAATTAAAAAGTATTTCACGTTTTATTTGTTTCTTGATTAAAAGACATCGTTTTCTTTTTGTGTTCAAAACGACAATTAATTTGTATGCCAGCATCATGTAATGTCCTCATGAAAGAGACTGTATAACAACACTGTATTTTTATCTCAGGAGGCGGCCCATGGAACAACAAACCTCCACAGATGGGGGGTCTCTTATCTAAAGGCCATCTGTCTGGATGTCATGAAACAGTTTGGTATCCCCTGGTGTCTATTTAATATGTGTGTCGCAGGTATTATGGCTGCTGGGGTTCTGTACCTGCCAGTGAAAGTTAAAAGCCTCTAGCAGCTCAATCTTGCTCTCTCTGGAAGGCACACAGTCAGGAGGAAGAGGCTGCACCATCTCAGAATCTATCGTCACACCTCCGAACACTAACAGGGCTCTGATGGCAAACCAGCCCCCGAACCTCGGATGCACACACACTCCGAACATCTTCTGCAGGTAACAGAGGGAGATGCACAAAACAGAAGTGAAGCGACAAGAATGGAAACACTGCACTACAAATATCTATCAAATAACTATTGGAGTTTAATTACTCAGTAATTAATTAGATTCCTCATAAATGAATAGCGTTACTTTTTCAGCCCAGGGTTGGTCTCTGACATCAGACTGTTGGTAGTAGAAAGCTGCTCCAGACACGTGAGCCGCAGTCTGCGCCAAGAACTTCGGCTTCCTGCTGGGCAGCATCTCGTAGTCATATCTCACGTCCACTTCCTGTCCTGGGAAACACTGCAGGGTGGGGAGAGGAGATGGGTATATTTAGGAGTCACGACCTGATCATGAAAATAGTTATAGTTGGGTTAACCCACTATGGGGCCCCAAAAATGTATGTATTACCATGAACCCAGTCACTGCCAAAAACCTATTAAGTAAAGACTATACATGACATTATTTATACTAGCAGTACCTGCTATGGATTGTATGTCCAGTTGTTTTTGGTAATGATAATATTTAAGCATATGCAGCATCTAAGGACAATATTTATATAATCATTTTAGAACAAATGCAATGCATTAAATTATTATCAAACAAACGACACTCATTAAACCTGGGGAAAGTTGTTCATTAGGACCGACATATTCTACTATCCCTACTACTACTACAACGCTCACCTGGGAGACAGCAGAGGAGACGCTGTGTTTGACACACTGGTCTATGGGGTCAGACATCACCTGGCAGCCTTTCTCCTCCATGAAGGGCAGGAAGGCTTGTTCAAACATAGCAGGAGTGCTGAGCAACACCACAGCCAGGCTGTTATCGGGGTAAGCCAGGCGCAGGGTGGGAGGCAGCACAGAGTTATACCAACCAACCTGAACATGGTGGGACAGAGTGTCAGAGAGTCACAGGCAGTACAGACAGTATAGTACTGTATTGATGTACAGGTGGATTTATTTAATAGTTTTATTCCACTTCCTGCAGCCAAGACAACACATTAGAAATAAACTGGTGCCAAGATACCTTTAGAGGGTAGACTTCAAATCCAACCTTTGATAAACATTCATTTAACAGTCCTGTTATACCTTCCACATTGGCAGTGGAAGCCGCCATTGTTGCATGTCAACACAGCGCTTTGGATTGTGGGATATGATGTTCGTTGGCTAATTCCATGCCGTAATTAAGATAGACTCTTCCCTTTTCTGCAACGATTTCTTCTGAAAAAAACCGAATGAAAACAATAACATATACAATACAATGTGTTTCAGAGAAAGTCTACAGTCGCGCTACACTTATTTTCGGACTATAGTCACTATCTACTACAATACCCAGAAGACCACACGCGGCTACGTCATACGCAATCACGTCGATGTTATGGGCTCCTTGATTTAAAAGTGGAGTCGCAAGATTTTCTGTGAGCAACGTTAGCCTGACTAGCCAGCTAACACAATCCTTTGTATCGTTCTCCTTAAATATTATTTATTCTGTTTTCGGCGACAGGTGGTATGTTGTATTGAAAAGAAAACACCTCTCAGTGTTTAGGAAACGGTCGATAATTACTTTTCCAACCAAAACAGTAACGTTATGAACGCTGTCAGGATAAAGTCAACGTAAAGCTGCTGCTAACTGAAATTAGCATCGACAATGTTGCTATTTAGCGTTGCTACGCCCCTTGGCATTATCTTGGCTGGTGTGTTTCTGGGACTGTGCTGAAGTGTCCTTGACTTTCTTCTAGAAGTTTCTTTATCTGGAACCTGGAGACATATTTCCATGGATGTATAAAGAGGATATTCCCCACTGGCCTAGAGATACGACTCTGGGAAATCAAGTTAAATTTAATTTACATTGCTGGGCGACTGTTCTTCTGTTTTTTTGCACCTTGTGAAAACTTGCTATATATTTTAGGTAAAGCCTCAACTGTGTCTGAAAAACAAATTTGTGAAACCTTTTTATTATTTATTTATTTATTATTATTCTATTGTAAAAATGGGAGATTTCACAGTGTTTTGTTTCTACATCTAGACCACATTGTACCAGGTGTCTTTCAAAAGACATTACACTGATCTTGACTGGATTATCCCGGAGAAACCAGAGGATCTTTTAAACACAGTTTCAGATTTGTGAAACCTTTTTTATTCTATTTATGAAAAATGCAAAAAGAGGAGTTTTCACTTTGGGTTTTTTTTCACATCTAGACTACAGTGGACCAGGTCCAGATCAAAAACCACTTTACATACTTCAGCGTCATCCTGGAGATCAATTGAGTAGGCTCATTACATTATCACACGGCCTGCACATTCTGGCACCTGGGCTACATTTACCTGAGTAGCAGCTGATAAGCATCACTACAAACTTGCAAAAAATATCCAGGCCTGCTGTAATCTAATCCCCCACAAAGTGTCAGAGATCTCTACTTAGGTTGTTACCGCACCGATCAGCCACAAAGCACGTCTAAAGTTACTGTCTCACTATCCCACTGTGGTTTTTGACGTAACTTCCCTGTCAGGCCACACAACACTTGTCTTGTTTGACGTTTGTGCACCAAGGATCAAGAATTAACAGATTAATGCTAATGAATAATGCATTGATTGACAACTTGATGCATTTCTTTCTAGTTCAACTCTGACATGAACTGGGACAATCAGCTGAGCTCTATCCTGTCAGTGGCAGATGGCAGAGTTGCAAAGATGAGGGTGAGTAGATTAAAAATTTGCTTAATTTACTAGCCCTGCTGGAAATAACCAACTAACTATTCTAAAGCGTGTGTGGCTTTACTTTACGTTAGGCATATTTTGTTCTGCATCAGTGAAACAAGTGGCCTTTACAACATAGAAGAGCCTTCACTGAGGTCTTGTGGTCAGTTGTAAACTGTAATTATTGGAGCTATCTGTAGGTGGCAGTGACACTCCAATAAACTTTAAGACTGCAATCACCACTTTGATGTAGAGTCGACCAAAGGATGTGGAAAAGGCCTTCCTTTCGGTAAGAGTAAATAAGACTCTTAACTTACAACAACTGTGGTCGTTGTTGAATTTAGTTTTGTATTTCACTACATTTTAAACAAATATTTACACCTAAGGTCTGGCAGGATGCCGTGGTATTCCTTCTTCCCAAATTCAGTTGCCCCCTAAAACCTAAAAAAACTCAAATCTATGATTGTAGTCCAGTTGCTCTCACGTCAATTTGAATGAAAACCTTTGACTAACTGGTAAAGTCAGAACTCTTAAAGAAAACCTCTACGTTTAACACGACTCAAGCCCATATTTAACCAGAAGGCTTCTAGAACAATTTGACTGAAGTAATAATCTTGTGGGCTGGACTCTTGACTTTTTGACAGTGAGGGTAAATGGGATTCTGTCTGTCCACGTTTGCTCCTCCACTTGCACCCCCACAATAATGTGTCCTGTCACCATTTTTATTATTTATCCTTTACACAAATATGTGTCACAGCAGGTGGGAAAATATGACCATCTTAAAAGTGAGATGATGTTATTGTTAGTATCGCTCCAGGGCTATGAAACCATCCCAACCCGGCCATCGGCGACTTTGTGAAGAGTCCTGTCTTCCATTAAACGTATATCTGAAACTAATGACATGATGATTGATTTAAGAAAACATGCCCGCACACATGAAGTCATCAGTCAGACGGTGGAATGTGTGCAATCTTACAAAAATCTTGGGGCCAATTATTGACTCAAAACTGAACTTTGAAGCAAAAAAAAGTGACTTTTTGACACCTGAATATAATTGGGATTTCCTCTCTACTTATGACTCTGACGACTTCTCCATGGGCTAAAGAACTTCATGCTGTGTTTGAGGAAGTTGACTTACAATACATGTAATAATGTATCATGCAGCATGATAACAATCACAAGAAAGTTACTTCCTGCGTCTTCCTTCTTCAGAGGTTTATAGTCGTAATGTGTAGAACAAAGCAGTAAAAGAAAACAGCTTTGTTCCAGCAGCCATCGCTCAGACAAACAAGTCATGGAAACATTGCACAGGTGCTATATTTTAGCTTTAGAGTTTAGTGATTATTGGAGCCTTGAGTACTTTCATCGTGTCTGTTTATTGTCGGTGGTGTTTTTAAAAATGTGTGTAAAGTTGGAGGTCTCGTCTACTGCAAACCAAATCAAGTTACCTGAACTAAACTTTAAATCTAAACTAGATTAAAGATGCGTACTGAGAGGGAGAGTTTTGAAATACCCTCTGGTTTGAACGTGGGGGTTTTTTTTTTTTATCCACAGGAGAGACTGACGTCACCGGGGAAATTCGCCAAAGGAGGAGAAGGTGGGTGAACTATGGTCTGTTTTCTGAGGGGAAATTATTTGTGTGTGTGTGTGTGTGTGTGTGTGTGTGTGTGTGTTCCACTTTTTCAAACTTCACAGTATAGAACTGAAACGATAGAGACGGTGGTTTGAACTGATTTTAGTTTGAAGCCTATTTATGAGCAACCTCCCTCGCATGCCTCTCTTCCTCTCCAGATTTCTTCCCAACAAGGGAGAGGATTCATGATTCAGATTTGTGCTCTCCTGCTCTTCCTCCTCGAGCCCCCCTTCTCCGACAGCCTTCCCCGTCTCTCAGTCCTACAGTTCAGTGGGCAGACCTAGCTGCTATCCAGTCACAACTCCAGATACAGAGCCAGGTGTGTGAATATTTGTTTAACCAATCCATGTGTGGGAGATCAAATAGTTACCACAAAGTAGTCAAATAGTATGTCATGTGTACTCGGTGGCCACTTTATTAGGTACACGTGTACAATCTAACGCAACAGCCATAAAGTCTACCTTGACAGAGTTGATAATGTTTTGTTGACATTGTCTGTAATGTGTAAATGTAATTATAGGGTTATTATTGAGGTTGTATTCTGCGGTGGCATTGTACCGGAGGATATTATATTAAGAGGTGTTTCACATTGTTTGTCCTCCCTATTTATATACATGTGGGGGCAGAATATTACAAACACTCCTAAATATAATGCACTCCACCACTAACTAAGACCTTAATACTAAACAGTAAAATGTCGTCTTTTAGTTGAAACAAATTGTAAAATCTTAAGTAAAACTGTGTCTTTTGATTTGTTTTCTATTTAGTCACAAATTAAAACAAACTAAATGGAAAAACACAATTTGCTAAAGGGTGTGTACGAAGAAGAAGCAGCGCAGAAGACTTTCTTAATGGTCAGAAATGTTGCGGTGTAAAAATGTTAACATGAAAAACAACAAGCGCAGAGAAAACACCAACCGAGCAACATGGAGCGGAACGCAAATCCCTTTTACTTTGAACGACTTTATCTGAAAATTAAGTCTATTAAAGTCTTTTCTGTATGTTCTCCTAGGAACAGATGTCAAGCAAACAACAGACTTCTACAGAAATCAAAGTCACTCCTCTCTCTCTCATCTCGCTCTCCTCTCTCTCTCTACTCTTCTCGTCTTTCTTGTCTCGCTCTCGCTCTCTCTTGTCTCTCTCTGTCTATTCTCTCTTCTCGTCTCTGTCTCTCTCTCTCGTCTTTCGTCTCTTCTGTTCTATATCTGTCTCTCTCTCTCTCTCTGCTCTCTCTCTCTGTCTCTCTCTTCTTGTTCTCTCGTTTCTCTCTCTATCTCGCTCTCTCTCTGTGTCTCTTCTTGGTCTCTCTCTTTTCTCTCTTTCTATCTCTCTCTCTCTCTTCTCTCTTTGTATTCTTCTCTCTCTCTCTCTCTCTCTTCTGTCTCTCTATCTCTCTATTTCTATCTATCTCTTCGTCTCTCTCTCTGTCTCTCTCGTCTCTCTCTCTGTCTCTGTCTCTGTCTCTCTCTGTCTCTCTATCTCCTTCTCGTCTCTCTCGTCTTCTCTGTCTCTATCTATATCTCTCTTGTTCTCTAGATTCTCTCTCTCTTCTCTATCTCTCTCTAGTCTCTCTCTGTATCTAGCTCTGTCTCTCTCTATCTGTCTCTCTATGTCTATCTCTGTCTCTATCTGTCTCTATCTATTCTCTATGTATCTCTCTGTTATATCTCTGGTTCTCTATATATTCTATATTCTCTGTACTCTCTCTCTGATCTCTCTCTCTGTCTCTCTCTTGTCTCTCTCTCTCTATAGATCTATCTGTCTATCTCTGTTCTCTATGTCTCTCTCTCTCTCTCTATCGAATCTTGTCTGGTAGATCTATGTCTCTCTCTGTCTCTCTCTGTATCTCTCTCGCTCTCTTCTCGCTCTCTATGTCTATCTCTATCTCTCTTTCTCTCTCTCTCTGTATCCTCTCGCTCTCTCGCTCTCTATTGTCTCTCTCTGTCTCTGTCTCTCTCTCTCTCTGTATCGCTCTGTGTCTCTCTGTCTCTCTCTGTCTCTATCTCGATCTCTGTCTCTCTATGTCTATCTCTGTCTCTCTCTCTGTTTCTCTCTCTGTATCTCTCTTGTCTCTCTATCTGTATCTCTCTCGTCTCTCTCTGATCTCTCTCTGTCTCTATCTTGTCTCGGTCTCTCTCTGTATCTGTCTATCTCTATCGCTCTGTATTCTCTGTCTTCTCTCTCTCGCTCTTCTTCTCTGTCGATCTCTTGTCTCTCTATGTCTCTCTCTCTCTGTCTATATCTCGCTATCGCTCTCTTGTCTCTCTCTCTGTCTCTCTCTATCTCTGTCTTATCTCTCTCTCTCTGTCTCTCTCTCTCTCTGTCTATCTCTAGCTCTCTCGCTCTCTGTATCTCTCTGTATATCTCTGTCTCTGTCTCTATCTCTTGTCTTCTCTCTCTGTATGTCTCTCTCTCTATGTCTCTCTATGTCTCTCATGTCTTCCTCTCTCTGTCTCTTCTCCTCTCTCTGTCTCTCTGTCTCTGCCTCTCTCTGTGCTCTCCTGTATCTCTTCTGTCTCTCTCTCTGTCTCTCTCTCGCTCTCGCTGTCTCTCTCTGTCTCTCTCTCTGTCTCTCTCTCGCTCTCACTCTCTCTGTCTCTCTCTGTCTCTGTCTCTCTCTCTCTCTCTCTGTCTCTCTCTCTGTCTCTCTCTCTCTCTCTCTCTCTCTCTCGCTCTCTCTCGCTCTATCTCTCTCTGTCTCTCTCTGTCTCTCTCTGTCTCTGTCTCTCTCTCTCTCTGTCTCTCTCTGTCTCTGTCTCTCTCTCTGTCTCTCTCTCGCTCTCGCTCTCTCGCTCTCGGTACGTTTTGGTTCACTTCCTGCAATTGGGTCGGATTATGTTCTCACTGCAATCAAACCGCACTCGAGTTGAACCAACTAGGACATTATAGGCGTCATAAAAGTAAGCTTTAAAGCAGCGCAGTTGTATTGGATTGTACTAGATTGTACGGGTGTACCTAATAAAGTGACCACTGAGTGTATGGTGGTGTTATCATTGACGGATTAAAGAAAACATTGTGTGTTTTCAAGGCGATTGAGTCTCTCACCCAGAAACTCCGTGACGTGGAAAGAGAGAGACAGTCTCAACAATGTCACATCCAGACGCTACAAGGTAACGTTCTGCACCATCACTACTTACCTCGTTCGACTCTATTGTCTCCCCACAAACACTCCTGTTATTGCCGACCTGAAGAAAGTTCTGCTTAATGTAGTCACGCACAGTTTGCATGAGAGTCTTAAGTTTTATTAAGCAGCATTTCAAATGAACCCTTGACACACAGCTTCCAAAATATATTGTATTATTCAAATCAATGGTTAAGTCTGATGAGCGAGTGCATTGGAGTGCACAATGGAGTCTTTACGGTTCAATCTGTGCCCTCATATCGTCTTGAATACTGTACTTCTTTATTTTTGTACCATCCAAGTTTCTTCTTGTCATCGTCACCTTATTCAAAACACTTCGGCAAGGCTTTTAATGAAATCAGTGAGACTTGCTACATCACTTCATGCCTCCTTCCTGGGCCTGTTACTTTCAGTGTTGAAATGAACATATTAACATAAACGAGTGTTTCGTTTCCCCAATGGAATCTTTCTGTCTTTCTGTTTAATTGTCTCAGCTGCTGATAACTTCAAGAGGAAACGTAAAAAACTAATTGACCTTTATCTGTGTGTAACTTTTAGTTTCTCAGATCTTCTAAAACACTTTGGATCAACTGTGTTATAGTTTAATAGATATATAGAGAGATGTATATAGAGATAAAACAGGAACATTTTTAGTTTGCAGTAAATACACTTTGATCAAATTTCATTAGGATTACTGCATACTATTGATGTGTACAACGGCTTCCTCATCGCTGTCCTAAAGTTCAGATCCCACTAAAGCTCTAGTCTGCCTCCTCCACTCACTGTCCACTACTACTGTGTGGAAAAACTTAAGTATCATCAAAGGAGGATTCATTTATAATTTAAGACATTAATAAGTCATTTGGATTTGTCCTCAAGGCCGCTATAGGAGGGGAAAACTAAATCCCTTCCTCTCACTAACCTCTTTTGTTTTCCAGAGGAGGTACACGGGCTGCGTGAGGAGCAGAGGCAGAGGGGACAAAGTCCAGGAGCAGAGAGAAGGATGGAGCAGTGGAGGAGAGAGGTTGGACGTGAGCTGAGCAGTCTGCGGGGACACATCACCAGAGCCACGTCGCTAGGCAACCTAGAGGAGAGGTGCTTTAGGGGTGGGTCTGGGTGGAGGAGGGGGGGGGACATCTCGGTTTGCTGCTAGAAAGGCGTCTGGTTGACATTTTCATTTCAGGTATGACAGAAAAGAAATGACAAATTCTATCACCACTTTTTTTTCCTTCTTTTCAGTTTCAGCTCTAAGCTGCACCGAGAGGAGCTGGAGCACCTGCGGAGGGAGGTGGACCTACTGAAGACACAGCTAAGTGAGCCTCGTACAGATGCATTCATCATGCCCTCGCATTGATTCTGCAGGACTAAGCACAATGCTGGGCTCCAAAGCGCAGGCAAGCACAGTCTTGTTGACGACGTCTGCTCGTTCTTTTCTTCTTGACAGGAAGACAGGGGGAGGACGTGTTCCTCCAGCAGGCAGAGGCCAGGAGGCAGTACGAGCACGGCTGCAAGGTACACCCACATTATATCACGCAGGTTGTGTGTTCTTCTCTGTGTGGTTTCACATCCTTAACCTTTTGTTTTGTGTGTTTTGTTCAGACGCTGGAGGAGCTGACAGACAGCTACAGATCTCACAGCACTGAGCTGGCAAAGACCGTCTCTCAGTACTCTCACACACAACAAGAGGTCCGCCTGATCAGGTGTGTGTGTGTGTGTGTGTGTCTGTGTGTGTGTGTGTGTTTCTTTCTGGGAATTAACTTTTGTTGCAATTAATCTCTTTACAACAGAACAACTGTATCAGAACTGACGGAGGAGGTCAGGAGACTTATTCTCAAAGAACGTCAACCAACACCTTTGCTGGCAGCGCACACATCAGGCAAGTCTCTCTCCTTCTCTGCCTCTCACACACACACACACACACACACACACACACCAGGGTGACACACCAAAACTAAAACGAATAAAAGCGTTGAAAATATTGTCGTAAGCTAAAACGAAATAAAAATGATGTCCTAGACAATAAAACCTAAAACAATATTTCCTGTTTTTTTTTTTTGTTATAACTAATTAATTATTGAAATAAAAACTAATTGAAAATTTTAAACTATAATTACCTTTACACACACACACACACACACACACACACAGCATGATACAATTATTTAACCATGTCTTTCTATTTGATTCAGGGGCATCACCGCTCTCGCTCCCTGGCAGCCCCAGTCGAGCGGTCAGAGTTGAGGAGGCGGATTCTGACTCGGAAGACTTCAGCCCGACCCCGAGCCTGGCTGAGGTCAGCTCCGATGATCTGTCATGGCTTGAGGACAAAGACCCTGGTGAGGACAAATTCTTTCGGAATAAAACATTTTTACCTAAGCATGGTTTCCTTGTGCACCCACAGGTACTAGAGCGCTGCATGTCTCCATCATATCATGTTAACTAAGCTTCCTGTCCACCAACATGTTGTGACAATTAGTTCACACGCTCCAACAAGAGGGAATGTTACGCAGGGCACCAGATGGACACAGACTGATGGCGGTTTTAGCAAGATGGGACGTGTAGTTTCGCTTCCTTCCCCTCCCCCACACATCTGGCTCCACCTTCACTCTGATTTATTGCAGGAGATGTGACTCAGCACTCGACTGTTTGCATACAGTTAGTTAATGCAGTTTGACATGTTGGGAAATATGCGTATTCGTCTCTTACTGAGAGTCGGAGGATCGACAGTGCTCTCTCGTCTGGTTTCCTTGCAGCCTCACGGTGACGACAGGACTCCTCAAGTCACTGGGTTTTTTTTTTTACACTTCAGTTTGGTGTCGATTTAAAACAGATATAATATGAAAGCAAACAATGAGCTTCTGAAAGCTGTTCACACTCATTTTACAGCCTGCAGTTTATCACTGTTTGTGTGCATATGAATAAAATTGTATGTTGTTATTATTGTGTAATAATAAAATGTTAGTGATGTAGACACAACATATCTTTACCGCTACAAAAAATATTTTGACCCATTTACAATTTATAACGGTGTGCAAAACTTTAATACACATTTAAAAACTTTAATTTCAGATGCGTACATGCAAAGAAATACCAAAATGCACAGCAAAGGTGATTTACAACAGCAGGCTGTGAAATTGAAATGATTAATGACCCATATTTGCTACAATATTCAGTTTTATTTAGTGAGCAGTTTAGAGACGCTGGTAGGTGTGTTTGTTCACCTTTGGACAGAGCGAGCTGTTTCTCTCTGGTTTCAGTCTTTATGCTAAATTAAGAGGACTGGCTCCGGGCTGTAACTTCATCTTCAACATGAGTGTTATTGATCTTCTCATGTTGCGCACGGCAAGAAAGTGAATAGGTGTATTTCCGAAAATGTCAAACTATTTATTTTCAAGTGCATCACAAGAGGGCATTCAAGGATGAAAGTGTAACAATGGATTGGAATGAAAGAAAATGTTAAAATGGGTAGTAAAAGAAAAGTGAGGAATGTGATCTGGAGATGTGCAGCGCCATTGTGAGCACGTTTGTAGACCCACTGCTGTCTTCCATCTGCAGGAAAAGCAGTAAAGCTCTCATTTCCTCTCCCACAGTTTCTGCGTAGCCAGTCATTTCTCTCTCTGTGTGTGTGTGTGTGTGTATGTGTGTGTGTGTGTGTGTGGTGCGTGCGTGCTCTCACCCCTGAGACTTACTGTAGCAGAAGGTTGATGTTCCCGGAAGAGATTACAATCTCTGCTCTAAATGTTTCCCAGAGTGATTTGGGCCCATGAAGCCAGGCTAATTTCACAATAGTGTACTCACACACACACACACACACACACTGGCACACAGTTGTTATGAGAAAACATTTGAATGTCTTCCAGGCTTAATCCCACAAGAGGCACTCAGTCACACACACACAAAGTAACCGCTCCTCCTCCGCTCTTCACCTCTGCCAGCTTTTCATCAGAAGCCGCGAGTGCGTCTGAGCGTTCAGTCCAGACGGAGCGACTTTGCTGGTCCGGCATCAGATCTGGAGGACGAACGATGATGATGATGATGGTGGTGATGACCTCCTTGATGAAGATTTGAACCCAGATTTAGGATCTGACCTAAGTCTTGATGACCTCTGACCTTTTTTCGTACGGTGACTGTTCTGTAATTTGACTTGGGAAGGATTCAGCAAAATGAAAACCTTTCTTCCGGCTTCTCCAACACACCACCCGAGATGTTTTTAAATTGCTGAGTCGTTTAGAGTTACAGCTCCATTCTGAAATACAAAACTTTAAAAATAGAAATGGTCAGGGTAAGAGAAACTGCCATATGGCTCATATCCTTTGTTTTCTCAAGGGTACGGAAACAAAGAACAGATGACTTGGCATTACAACAAATAACAACAAGTACTTAAGTCATCCTACTTAGTGTTATTGCTTAAACACACGATATGTATCTGCTGCTTAGAGGTTTCTCAAGCAAAACAAAAGTTTGGTGGCTTCGTGAAGCAGCGTGGGATAATGGGAGTTGCGGTCTTCAAAACCATTTACGTCATTGCGGTCAGCTTCTCCCGGTTAGTATTCCTTCAGTGATCATCTCCTCCGCTCCGAAACGGGTGATTCAAACCTGTAAAAGCACTTAATAAAAGCAGTTTCCCTGATGCTGTTTGGCAGACGAGAGGTACCGAAGGTGCAGTGAGCAGTGAGTGAGTTAATAATAATACTACTACATTTATTTATGTGCCCACTAATGTCTGCTCATCTCGTTTCTCTGATCACTTAAAATCCATGTTCTCAAACGCTGTTCGGCCAAAAAGGAGGCTTTTTCAGCTTCTTTCTCCGACTTAAATCTTCATCCGGTTAAAACATTGAAATTCCAAAAGTTAAGCTTAAAATTGGATTAAAAAAATAATAATAACGGCTCCTGGCAGACAACCACGACGCTGACACATGCGCCACTAAACAGGCGACCAGGTTACCTTAATTAAATGGCAATTGTTGGAAACATTTGGGATAATGAAAGTACACAAGTCGACGGCATATAACATCGGCCGAGTCGTTTTTAGACATTTTAATGTGGAAAAGTAACATCATATACCTTTTTGTTTTATAGAACTGCTTATAATGTGTGATTCATGCCATTGAGGAAACTTTCGTTCCGTCCGGGGAATTCTCCAAAGCTATTTTTAAAGTTATTTGTGAGAATACCACAAGTGTTACGTGTTATCAAGTGTTGCTTCTCTTGATTATTCTTTAATCTGGTCCCATGTGACTCGCACACAAACTCGTGCTCCCACAGTGCGCTGAAACAAACCACCAAAAGAGTCAGCATTGTTTGCCCTCAGTCTTTGGTAGTTGGTTAATCCTCTTTAAATGATCAGCAGTAACAGTCTCCACATGTTCAGACCGGTTGGATGCTGGTAACAAAGTGAAGAGACAAGCAGCTGTTTAAGATTCTCTGTGAGAGCGTCTCATTCAGAAACTGTCGTCTTTTTATAATCAGCATTATTTCTCTCTGTAAGCTTGACTGATTTAAACCTTTTGCCACAAAATGTTTGAATCAGTCGCTCTCCAAGGGATAGATTGCTTTCTATTTTTGCCACACCCTCTGCACCCTCGCTGCGAGTCACTGAAGATAAATTATGGGTCTTGCCAGAGTGAAAGACAGAAGCTCTGTAATTGGTCCGCTAAACCACAACGTTTGGTTTCAGGCAGAATATTTATAAATGGTTCCATTTGGGGTTGTTGGGATTACAGATTGTTGGGGTGAGGTTTAGGTCTGCAGGATCTCTGCCTACAGCGCGATCCATAAGAACATCACTGTGCGTTTTGAATAGCAAAATAAGAGCCCACAGTATGCTTATATCTCCTTAAATTGTTTTCTTTATTATTTTATTTGTTATATAACTTTAACTTTATGAAAGTGCACTTTGATCCCTTGATGTACAGTTATATATCAAGATTCACAGTAAGCTTTAAAGTTGTGTTGATCAAGTATTATATGTAAGCTACACCCGTCAGTGTAATGGATATTTAATGGGCTTTTCTTCCTGACACGATGCACTCTTGCATCCAGGAGAAAGCTGATGAGGGATGGGGTTTTGATTCCTGGTAATGCAGGTGAAGTGAAGACGAGGCGAAACCGAAAATCTATAAGCATTACAGAGGCACCAGCAGGTCTTTATATACTGACGGCTCCGTTAAGACAGTCGAGACTCCCTTCATGAGCAAGCTGATAAATATTTCAGCATCCAGACACCACCCCCTCCCATATCGAGGATCCCAGACCACAGAGCGAGGGGGGGGTGAAAGTGACTACAGACACTTTCCAGTTCATTATCAAGACAAATTGTCTCACTAGTCAATATTAAGAAATAAAAGTCCTTTCAGGAAACGGTAACTGGCACCGAGCAGTACGCAACAGTGTTTAAACAAACTTCAGCTGACCCGCTCTCCTTGTATCGCTGCTGAGAGTGTGGTTGAAGAGACGTTTAATGAAGAAAAGGCTCATTTCTTTGTTATTGTGGCCAGATAATGGCTGATGAATCAGACCCTTCTACTGCAGTTTTATTGCATTTGCCAAGTATTGTGTAGTGGCGCTGCAGTGCACGGATTCATTCAATGATGGTCTGTAAGAAAATGTTTTGTGTTTTTGTCTCAAACAATAAAAGTCTGTTTTTTAAAAGGTTAAAAAGAGGAGTTTGACTCTGTTGCTTCTATAGATCAGTGTTGTCTTCTGGATATGCTTTTATTTTGTAGCTGATGCGCAGCCAAAGAGCAGTTTGTAACAAACTCTGAATAATTGAGATCTGAAATGCAGAGACTGGTTTCAAAATACCTTTAATCATAAAACAACAGTTCATAATCCACATCTGGCAGCAAAGCCTCATTATGCATTCAGCACATTTAACACTAATCAGGAATCTCAGGTGTGTAAATTAGATCTGGATGTACAGACTGGTCACAGAAAGGGTTCAAAACATTAAATGAGGGAATATCTTTAGGTGGCCCAATGCTTTACCAAGACATTTTATGTAGATTTTTCTTTTCTTTAGTTATTCGTGGCACAACCATTAAATAGAGGAAAGGAAGGAAAGTATTAGCTCCAATTGATTTATATCAATGTGGATTGTTTTGTCTCATTTCCTGGACATTTGCAAAGCAAATACACAGCGAGGCTGAAGTTTTAATCAATGGAATATGTGTGAACTTGCCTGCTGCGAGAACAAGGTGCTGTCAGGTTTGTGACTGGTGAAATGCTAAAGCAGCAACTAAGATGAAGAGTTTCGTAAAGTTGTCTTTGCATGACGCAATCATCAGTAGTATTTACAACGCACAGGACAATGCTAACATTGTGTGGTAAGGCCACTGGCCAATTTCAGTCTGCAACTGTCATTGTATGAATGAGTGCCTCATGCTGAACTCGCTGGAGGCTCGTGTTCAAACACAGGCGAGTCAGTGCAGCTACCTGGCCCTGAGAGTGAGTTTAAATGGGAATCATACAAGCACTGGGAATGACTGGTAAATCTGGAAGTTAGTTGGTTTGAATATCAATACAGTATGCAACAAGAGCTGTTCCTATACTGTGTAAGGCACTCTCTCCTGGACACAAGACTCCAGGAAAGAAACAAAAAAAAACACACACTGCACATATCAAAATCAGGCCAAAAGGCAGCAGGACCTTCAACACAGAAACTGAAAAAAGAAAAAAACACTTAAATATCTCCCCGCCATGCCTTCAAAAATCCACACGTGCACCTTCAGACTCACACATATACAGACACACACATACACACAGCTATGCTCGCACTTACGTATGCACACAAAGCTCAATCTTTCTCACACACAAACGTATTTGTCCATTTTTTCCACTCCTGAAAAAGTAAAGTGCAACTTTTTTTTAACACTATAATCAGGCCATTTGCTATGTTCATTTATTTTCCCGGGCTTTTCAGTAAGACTGACAGACTTTCTTTTCTTTCTGCCAGACTTTCTAAACTAACTGATTACAGGGAACTTGGACCAGTGCCCTCAGGTGAGAGTGTGGCAGGACAGGCTGAATCTGTCCAGGTGTGAACCATCCAAATGATGGATGCAACAGATGATGTTGCCTCCAGCTTTACACCTACTCTCTGGGGAAATCAAAATATATTATACAACTCCCTCACCCCAAAAGATGGGCTGAAAAAATATTAAGCATTCACTATTAAACAGACGCCTAATTTGTAATTACAGGCACCAAAATAGAAGTTTTGCCATAAAGACCTCAACACGGGCGACATCTTCATTGTCCAATGCAGCTTCAATCATGTTCTTTTCCTACATGTCAGTGATCAAGAAAAATGAAAGCAATCCAGGAGTTTGCTCACACCTACCCAGGATTCTTTCTGTTTGGTGCAGATTAAGTAAGGAAGGCCAGGTGCGGCACAGCTGCAGCATGAGCCTGGTTTCAAGGAGAGTATTTGGGCGCCAAAATGTGTCAGTCGTGCCTTCATCAGTAGCTGTACATGGACAACGGTGTGTCCTCCATCATATCGTCCTGCACAAAAATGGAATAACACAACTAATTATACACAGCTACATGTTTACACAGTCTAAATGCTCACAAGTGCTAATACCATATATGTTGTGGTACTACTTTCTAAGAAGAAGAAGAAAGTCTAAGTTGTAATTGTTGGTTAATTGATTATTAATTAATCATATTAATGTTTTTTTAGATCAGTTAGCCCAGGGGTGTCAAACATACGGTCCGCGGGCCAAAACCGGCCCGCCAGAGGGTCCAATCTGGCCCGCGGGATGACAGAGAAGACATTAACTGCAATTTCAAATGTTTTGTGCCTTTGCAGATACACTGTGATCTGTAAGTTGTAATGCACATGTGTAATGAAAAACTGAATATTGAAAAAAGACATTTCAGGTTGTTCATAATGTTTTGCAAAAATATCATTCATTAAATGTGAACAATTTCAAAATGTACTTTTTTTGCACTAAAACAAATGGAAACATTTGGAGTTGTCGTCATTTATATCATGCTGTGATGTTACTGGTCCGGCCCACTTGAGATCAAATTGGGCTGCATGTGGCCCCTGAACTAAAATGAGTTTGACACCTCTGAGTTAGCCAGAAGAACAACTTTATGAAAAATCACCATGGCTGGTGATTCATTAATAGTCAAGTTGACAAAGGAATAATTAGACCTTTTGGGAAATAATCTTATTCACTTTCTTGCCATGGTATCAAACTTCTCATCTACCTCTCGGCAAGAAAGCAAATGAACATATGTGTTCATTATCCATTAAGATAAATGTGAATACGTTTCCAGAAGGTCAGAGGTTAAATGTTAGAAAAGAGGACAAAGCAAGGATCCTGCTAGAGGATGATGTGAAGTTGTTGTGTTCCTAAATCATTAGTAAATGATTCATTAACCATTAATTAAACACATTGATGATATTATAGCACTGGTAAGTTGTAATCACAATATCTGTGAATAAGTGTCGCCTCACCATAGGTAGATCCTGCAGCCTGCGAAACTCTGGTCGGTTGTCTCTCCGGCGCAGTTTGAGGAAGAGGAGCAGAGTGATGATGACAGCAGTGATGATGAAGGCTGACACCAGGCCAGCCAGGAGGGGGTCTAATGTGGGAGAGTCATGGACCATGATCGCTGGAACAAAACACACAGGAGAAACTTGAGCAGGGCACGTTCCTCCTTAGACACGCTGTAGCCCAAGTAAACAAGCTGCAAATGCGCCGTTACAGATGGATCTGACTTTGACTCAATTTGGATCAAATAGAAGAAGTCCAGCTTCTTAACGGCTCGTGTAAAACTGTGACTGGAACTAAATATAGATTTTAACAGCAGCAAGTTGAGCTTGAGTGTTCATCATGTAGCTCAGGACAGAAATGTCAAACACAGGATGATGATGTTAAGCTTTCCTGTACTTAAGCTCTCTGTTGAGTAAGTTCATTTATTTATAGGGCAAGATTTCAAGATGTATTTTTAGAATAAGAATGAAGCCGTTTATATTGTATGAGCATACGGTACAGTATGTTTTAGTTTACATTATCACTCTCTGTTGCTGTCTCTCTGTGGTTGTATATTTCTGCGCAGGAACAGTTTTATTACAGTATATGGATGTTGCTAAGGAAGACTATTTTGTAAACTCTGCTGTTTGAAAGTAAGAACAACCACAGAGCAGTGAATGCTCCCTGTTCCTCTGGCTAATGGAAAGAGGCGAGATGCCAAGCGTGGCCTAATAAATCCACACAGAGTGAGAGAAGCAGAGATCATTTTATGTGCATTTTAACTGTATCCAAGAAGGCTGGAGAAGAGTTGATCAGGTTCCTTCTTTTGCGAGACATCCTGGTAAAAGTCCTCTCAAGGTGGAGTATAGATAGAGAAACATATACAGTGGCATTTAGCAGACAGACAGAGGGAGAGAGAGTCAGAAAAAGAAAGAAAACAGAGCATTCTCGAGGCCTTGAGTCCCATGACTGCCTCTGTCTCTTTCCCAAACAGAGCCATAATTGTGGAGTGCTTGGTGGTGACAGTGCTTGTAGAAGATGTAGACAGGGGGAGGGGGTGGGTGTAGTGTGTGTTTGTGTCAGTGTGTATAGAGGCGAGAACTGGCTTGTGCTGGAAAACAAAGAACAGCGTCACCTTTGTTGTGAAGCCAATTCACTTGTGGCTCTGTCTATATCCAGGCAGAACAAATTCAAGCACCAACACAGACGAGATCATGCACTTACGGTCACCCCCAACGTTGAGCTGGGAGGGTGTGTCAGCATGGGGTTTGGCCTGGGCGGTGGGGCTGCTAGGCGGGTCGATGGTGTGCTTTTGGTGGGCTTCGCTGGAGGTCTCGGGATGTTCGTTGGACTGTGAAGTCGTTTGTGGAGACGTGAGCGCCGGCGACTCGGAATTGGGGGGCACTTGAGAGGAGCTGGTGTTGGGTGTTGAACTGGTTTGCGCGATGATAGCAGTAGTGATGGTTTCAGGCTTTAGTGGCTCAGGTGTTGGGACAGGAGTAGATGAGTGTGTGGCGCTGTGAGTGGGCTGGTTGGATGGTGTAACGGAGTCAGGAAGTGGAGGTTCAGCGTGAGCTGTTGTGGGTTGCGGGGTGGTCGGTGTGTCTACACTGGTAGGGTGAGTTGTGTGTGTGGGGCCGGTGGTGGGTGAAGGGGTGGCGTGAGAGGTGGGGGCGTGAGAGGTGGGGGCGTGAGAGGGTGGGGCGTGAGAGGGGGGGGCGTGGCTCCCAGAAAGAGGAATTGGAGGCTGAGATGTCGATTGATCTGTTAGGTTTCCATTGTTTTCAGCAACGGCAGCCTCTGAGAGAGAGACAATGTTGGTATCTAGACAAAGAGAAAGACAACAGTATTATAAAAAGGGGGCTAAGATTTGCCATGCTGAAATACTGTTCAATGTTTGAACTGTGTTGAAGTGCCTGACAGGAGAAGGTGAGGCATTACAGGGTCCGTTCATCCAAATGAAAAATAAATACATTTTAGAAACACTGATTTTCTTGCAGTGTAACTGGTTGAAAACTACGCTTTTACAACTGTTTGGCTTGTGACTCTATATTTCTATTTGTTCACCCCTGCTCTAGTGATATATAGCCATGCAGATCATTTTGGTTTTATTAGTTTTGAAATATTCCTCTCTTAGTTTTCGGCGTCCACCCAAATACAACTTATTATTAAATTATTGGTGGTGCTCAGAACATTAAAAAAATACCCTTAGAAAAATCCCCCAACTTCTTTATACCCAAGAAATAGTCCCTGAAATCTGTTGATCTTGTGAGTTATTAGTAAAAGTTCCCATTTATTCTGGAAACGGATGTTGTGTTCTTAGTCATGCTCGCAAAGTGGTGTCATGGATGTCAGTGTTGTCAGACCACCACTTTGGTCCAGACTGAAATATCTCAACAACTATTAGATGGATGGCAATGACATTCTGTACATTCATGGTCCCCAGAGGATACATTTGAATGACTTTGGTGACCCCCTGACTTTTCATCTCGTGCCATCGTCAGTATTACCAATATCTTTGGTTTATGACGAAATACATGCTAAATTAACCACATCCCCATCAGCCTCAGCTGTGCTGTACTTAGCTGTGTTTCCTGCCGATCAGAACATATTAACACACTAAACTAAAATGGTTAACATAGTAAACATTATGCTGGCTTAATGTCAGCATGTAATTCTGTATGTATGTCACTGTGGGCATGTTACATAGCTTGCTAGCATTAGCGTGCTAATTTAATGGACTACAGAGCCATTACACTGTACACGCTGTACACTCTTACTGTTATAAATCAAGTATAAATCGATTCACAGGAAACTAAAAGTTGAACATCTCAAACACAAGACGTGTTCATGCAAACTGTTCTCTAATATGAGTGCAATATGCAGCAGAGTGTGTGTTTGTGATAGAGAGAGAGTATGTGTGAGCCTGGAGGGGGAGTATTTCACTTCTACCTTTCTCACCCCCTTGTGAAAAGTCACACATCATTTAACCACCTCTCTCCTCTCCTCAACACCAACCAACCTTTCTCTCTGTACTGTATATTTTACCATCCGTTGGATCTCCCAAAAGATTACACCTTATTTATTGCACTTACTAACTCATACCTTCTTAATTGTACTATTTTAGTTGCATCTGAGACTTTCTTTTCCTCTGTGTGCTCCAATTTTTTAAAAACCAGGCCGAGATGACTGTCACCACGTTAACACAGTCACTCCCCAGTCACTCACTCTGTAGCCTACTTCTGGACGTGGAAAGCAGAGATAAGGACTTTGTTAAATATAGCTGCTAAACTCTGAGCCACCTGCTGCTGGGTTCCTACCAAATTCTTCTTGACTGTGACAAACCTTCCCTACTGGATAAACCTGCTACAACATCAGATCACCTTTGTTTGCCACACCACAGACTTGACTACTCAAGTGACTCCTTCAGTCTATCAATTGTTTTCTTATAGTGATAAACAAAGGATTCAGAATACAGAGTTGCTGTTACCATTACTTGTCTTTGGTTCCGGTGTCACAGAGTTGGTTTCCCCTTCTGTAGTTGTGTTCAAACTGGGGGTGCCTCTTGAACTTGTGTTTGTGTCCGAGCCATCCAGTGAAGGTGCAGTAGTGGCATTAAGGATGAGGTCCAGGCTTGAACCAAGCACAGAGCCGGCAGCCTCAGGAGACTCCTCGCCAACAAGAGCACTTTGTGGAGCAGAGGAGGCAGCGGCATGGTCATCATCTGATGAAGAGAGTCACATTTGGATAACGGTCAGTCTCTGGTCGTGTCCTCAGAGTCATTAACAGATCATTTCATTATTCCAAGCAAACATGGGACAGCAGATGATGTGCACACTCCAAAACCATCTGAATCAATTTCGAGTCTATCAGTCAGCACAGGCTGCTGTTTATCCAAACAACAATTATTAAAACTGAAAAATGTATACACATAAATCATTTATCCGGGGAAAGTTATCGGTCTATGTTTTCCAGCAAGCCGTGCAGAACTTTTACAGAGTTCAGCGAGTTCAAATTGTCCCTAATCAGAAAGTTGTATTGGCTTGTATTACTGTATAATGGCATTGCCTCTTTTCTGTTAATATTGTTGTTTTAATTTTTTTTTTTTATTGTAATTGACTCTATGTCTTTGTAAATGAGGGTCGCCCCCTCGATGATCTCTCGAGTACAAGTAAAGGTTGAATGAACATGCGTAATCTTCTATCGATCAGAGCAAACAGGAGTTTAGTGTCTCGCTAAAGTGTTAGACCAGAAGATAACATCTCACATTTACTTCGCTAATCCCAGTTTTCTGTTGCATCAGGAGCTAAATGCAGTGGCTCCTGAACATGTTTGGCTCGTGACTTCTTCACAGCGACGCTTCTCGTGGCCCCTTGAGTTGTGAGCATGTTTTCAGAGGCCTGAAAAACTATCCACAGTTTCCTGCACTTAAACATGAATGAATATGTAGCAACACATATGCTTCATTCTTGTTAAACATGTCTGAACTCCTCAGATATATCTTAAGACCTCTTGGAGGATCTGACCTCCCATGTTGGGAACCACTGAATGGATACTGAGATTTGGAATGAAGCACAACACAGTCACATCACTGTAAAACATCATTTCAGAGCACAAAACAAAATGGATCAGGACTGTGTGTCTTTCACTTTGCATGACATCTACTCCAGCCCTCGTGAGACGTGAGGAACTTTTGGTCTTTGACGTAATATCCTTTTAATGAAGACCTTCAATCTATCTCGCTCTCGCTCTCTCTTCCTCCGACTGTAGCTTCCATTTCTGTTTCTACCTGCTTCCCTTTGATGAAAACCAGAGCACTGTTGTAATGTAATGTCATTACCGTTCAGTAACACACTGCCACGATGCCTTTCATTACCTCCATAATCACTCACTCAGCTCATCAGCGCACAGAGTGAGAGAGAGAGAGACCTGCTTGAACTGTAAATGATACAAAAACAGACACACTCATAAATAGACGGAGGTGCTTGGCTGAATAATAGTGGCCTTGTTCCCTCACTTTAGCTCCATTAGAGCTGCGCAGGTCAAATGCTGGAGTAGTATGTTGTACATGTGTGTGTCTCTGTGTGTGCGAGTGTGCAGAGTAGATTCATAAAGAGAACCACTGTTTTCCGCTGTTGCACACTCCTCTCTCCAGATATTGCAGGTTCTTACTTTGCAGGCCAATGCAGCGTGTACCTGGGGAAGTAGCTCTGTCTCACTTCTCGTACCCTGCCAGCGAGAGCACAGCCAACCGTTTCTCTGCGAGCAGATGTCTGCCACTTCAACACTCAATTCTGGACGTGCCTATCAGTAATACCTTCTGTGTGAAACCCATCTAACTGCTACTGCAAAATCCCATAAGCCCTGGTTTCACAGCACATGATTGAAAAATCTGGAGACAGCTGTGTGCATGCTGTCCTCTGGCTTTTCATCAGAACGGATGTTTACTGCCAACCGTTGTGTTACCTCTCAAGCGGCATGTCAGGTCTCTAGCCTCTCATCTTTTACCGTCCTAGGTCTTATTGTGCAACGTGTGAGCGCCTGAAATCACTATAGTTAGTTAGTTATGTTATTTATTGTGTCATGCACATACAAATGCTCAGCCCACATGGACTTATAAGACACCAAAATAGAATAGAATCATCCATACAGACGAACTTATAGAAATAAAGGACATATTACTAAAAGGTGTAGTGTTTGAATCATTTTATAACTGATGATAAAATATAAAATCGACTTCATCCTCAGAAATAACACACAAAATTAAATCAAAAATAGCAATATGGATTAGTGCAATATCCAAATCAGATGCAATATTTGTTAAATGCAAAATATGTTTAAAAGAAATGTGAATTAAGTATTGAGGTGCGGTAAATCATATTCTACAGACTCCACAGATCGTACAGATCTTAGCAAAAAAAAACCATCATGATCATTTTAATATAATCTTCAATGAAAATGAGAAAAATAAAAAATGATAATTCCCTCCAATATCGTGAATCATATTGCAAATGTCAAAGTCAAATAAATCGCAATGACATATTTTTTTCAGTCTGTATAACATGTAAGAACGGAGAAAGATTGGGAATATTTAAATATTCTTTGCTGAGAAAAGCTCAGAGGGATTTCTTTTTCTGAAATTGGAGGTTTGAGTTCCTGTCAACAGTAATGAATATTTGATTCTCGCTGACGAACATCCTGGGTTTTAATTTCATCTCTATACTGTATGTTTATGCAAATACAGCCTCATACAATCAACATACTTTATAAAGTCTGGATGCTTTGCTCTGCTTTAAAATCTGTTCATAAAGTCTACACACTGTACTACAGAGGCAAGCCAATTAGCATGAACCCAGTAAAATGACAGTGTGCTGCTGCACAGAGTTAGAGGTGTCATTTGTCACAATGTACTTCCCGGCTCATTTACAACCAATAAATGTCCTCCAGTGGAGCCGAGCTGTTTTCCATTCATTTGAATTTCATCTGAAGGAGTTGATGGGACAGTTCTGCCCAATAAAATCTTTTCAAATGTCAAAAGTCTCATTTTCTTTTTATGTGAGAGGCACTGACGGAGAAAAAGAGAGAAGGCCAGATGAGAGACAGTGTTTCGAAACAGGTAGGAGAGAAAACGGAAGGTGGGTGAGATGAGTGTAAATGTAATGCAGGCAGAAAGAGGAAGAAGCAGAGAGGGGGGAGGGAGGAAGTGATGTGAAAGATAAAGTGTGAGGCTGTTAAAACAAATAACAGAGGCTCCAAACAGCTGTGATTTGAATCAAAGTGAGGCCAGTATGAAACTGAAAAACATATTGGCTGGATATGGGAGAGAGTTTGTCTGCCTCTGATCTCAAGAGGGTTGAAAGAAAACACACAAGAGGGACCAAAATGTTTAGTTTTTTTAACTGCCTCTTTATGGTGTAACGCAGTAGACATCACACTGTGAACTCCCTTCAGATGTGTTCGTTTAAATCTCTGTTCAGGTGCCTGGAGGCAGGTGAGATTGTGTGTGCGTGTGTGTGTGTGTGTGTGTGTGTGTGTGTGTGTGTGTGTGTGTGTGTGTGAGGGGGTGGAGGTACAGTAACCCACAGTGATTTTTTTCTCGCGCATATTAATCAAACTGGCAACCGGAAAACAGCCCAAAGTCAAGAGATGAAATAAGAAGATAAATAAAAACACTACTTACTATGTTCAGCGGATCCCAAGTTAATGAGCAAGAGCGCACAAAGGGCAATCCTCAATTTGGCCTCCATCATTTCTGTCCTCCGCTAAACAGTAAGAAAATGACCAAAACAAAGGTCTCGTCTCGTCTTTAACTCTCCTTTCTCCCTCGTTCACCGTCCGATCCCAGACTTTAGGGGAGTAGTTTTAAAATCTCAGGCAGCTGTAGCTACTGTACAACCCACTGCAGCTCTGTCAGTGTGTGCGTGGCTGGAGGGACTGAAGCAGGAGTGTGTGCGTCTCTCTCTCTCTCTCTCTCTCTCTCTCTCTCTCTCTCTCTCTCTCTCTCTCTCTCTCTCTCTCTCTCTCTCTCTCCAGGAGCAGTGCCACGTGTTCCCTGTTCAAAATAGTCAGTGGGTCTGACTCTGTGCCATGACGCTTGTTCAGTATCAGACTCACTCCTACCCACAGTAGCCTACATAAGGGCATGCATACCAAAACAACAGAAGATCATGCAACTACACAACACAGTGTAGGCCTATTACGGTGCATCATCACAAACTACTGAGTCGAATCAACACCTCAAAAAGTCACAACATTTATATAAAAAATATTAAATTTATATTCATTTAAAATATTTCAAGCATTTTATAAACATTTTATTCTAAAACTTCTGAACTTGATTAAATGATAAGGCCTACAATATATATATATATATATATATATATATATATATATATATATATTTTGCGAATCATTAGGTTACAATGTGTGTATATATACAAATAAATGTGTGTGTTTGTCACGCCGAGAATTTTATTAGTCAACAATTAAAAAATAAACATATTATTTTAGGTATTTGACTTGATCCGGAAGCTTTACTGTGTCATCCTCACTG
Source organism: Cottoperca gobio (assembly GCF_900634415.1). Classification (NCBI taxonomy): domain Eukaryota; kingdom Metazoa; phylum Chordata; class Actinopteri; order Perciformes; family Bovichtidae; genus Cottoperca; species Cottoperca gobio. The sequence continues at coordinate 21,975,167 of NC_041358.1, forward strand.
TTTTGCAATAGTGCAGTGACCGTTCAAAACGTGCCTTTTTTTTGCATGACTGGCTCTTTCTACAGGGTGCTGTACTGTATTGTGATGAGGTCGTTGGCCCACGTGGGGGCGCAGTTGCTCTACAGCTGACTCCTTGTCTCGTGGACAAAACAACACACATTTGCTTAGCGATAATAATGTCGAAATTGTCTTTATACTCCAGAAGAAACTGAAGTTTATACTTTCAGCTATTTACTTAGTATTTAACATCTTATTGTATGTCAGTACCATTTTTTATAAATATTCCATGAATGGGAAAAGTGTGAATATGTAAATGTGTTCCCCATATATTCACTAGAGGCCTATATGTGAAGGAAAATAAATATGTTTACTGAACTCCTCCTGTGTCATGTTAGCTTACAGCGTTGACATCTTCATCTGTGATGATAGAAATTACAGATCACTTATTTTTCTTCTGTCTTTATAGCAATACTTTCTGGTGTGATATTTATGATTGGCTTGGATAAAACATATTTTCTCTCTCTTATCTTACCATAAATTATATTACATTTAGAATCATAGTGGAGGATAAGAAAACTGAATTTCTGTTGTGTACTTTATTATTTATAGGTTGATTTTTTAGACACAAATGTAAATGTGTTAAGACACAGCTCTTATTTGTGTTTTTATGAGAGAACTGGGTCGCAGCAAAACTGAAGTATATGATAAATAATACAGCAAACAAAACCTACTGATTATTATTAATGCCGTAGATTTATTAGAAGAATCCTTCTTTTTTTTTGCTTTTTTGCTTAAATAATAAAAATAAAAACATCAACATCAACATCATAATATGAGGATTACATATCAACATGGAGAGGGAAATGCCGCATTCAAGTGTTTTTAATTTATATTATTTACCAAAGAGCTTTTGGTATCGATGAAACGAAACAGAAACATAAGATAGCAGGTGTTTGTCTGAATAACCGAACATTTACGAAGACTAAAAATACATATAATTGTATTCTGCTATTTTTTCAGGTTTAGTATACTCTCCACATTTATTATGTCTGGCCCTTTAGGAATCGCTGTTTTATTCACAGTGTTATTGGGAGGTCCTTGACCAGTTACGCTGTGATTACGATATTTCCCACAGCGCATGAATGTAGCAAAAAGCTCTCAGTGACGGAGCAGAGACAGAAAAGCGGCAGGGAGCTGCCAGCATCGTCTCATACCGTCGCAGCACAGAAAGGTGTGAAAATATCGGTCCTCTAGACATCCTTGAAGTAATACACGGACACGGCATTGTTTTGATAATGCTGTCACACTCTGAACATGTTAGTATATCCGTCTCGCTTGGTTGTATTTGGCACTATGGTAGCGTCAAGTTACATGTACTACGTTAGCTAGTTTGGCGTTAGCATAGTGGCTAGCCGTTGCTATAGTATTTTCCTATAGTGTATGTTAGCGGCAGCTAGCTAGCTAGCTTGCCGGTTAGCTTCTCGTGTCATCCTTATGTCTACATTTATGATTTCGTCGAGCTAACTTACTCATTCAAACGGCAACTGGAAATATTTTGGAAATGGCACTGTTTATAAAGGGACGTTTAACGGTGGATGCCAGCTCCTGAATGTGTTGCTCCTCTTTGATCATTTGACAGCTCCGTTTCGGCGGAGATATGGAGACGCCGGGGAGGATAGCAGCAACACCGGACGCCCTGGACTTCACGGTGGAAAACGTAGAGAAGGTGAGTTTTTGGACGACTCAGTCGTTAGTAGAAACATATAATCTTATACAACACCGGGGGTTTGTGGACTAAATAAGTGGTCTTGTTACAAAATAAACATACAACTTGAGGGGAAAGCATGGTAGCTTTATCTGCCGTGTAGCCACATAATCATAATAATAATAATAATAATAATAATAATATGTGCAGTACTAATTTCGCCTGGCGAGTAAATGTTGTTTGCATGTGGAATTTAGCTCATCCGTAATGTTTAGATAAAATGCACAGATGATCATCAACATAACAGGTTGCAGCCCGCCAATTCTTTGCAATCTCTGTTATTGTAAAATGATTGTCTGGGTCTTGTTTTTCTCTGTTGGATTGTGTGTTCGTGTTAGTGCGCGTGTGCGTGTGCGTGCGTGTGTGTGCGTTCCTGCTTGCTTGGCAGTGTTTTCTGTGATGAATCTCTTGAGCTGGGTGGCCACTGACTCGGACACGATGGGATGGGTGGGGAGACAATGGGGAGGATGGAGAGACAGAGTGAGAAAGGTGCTACTGTGGAGCAGAGTCGATGAGATAGATTGGGGGCTGAGAGGAGGGAGGGACAGGGTCGATGTCTATGACAGTGCCAGTAAAGAAATAGGAGGAGGTTGGCGATGCGACAGAAAATGATTAGAGGCAGGTTTGAGGGAAAGAAGAACATTCCTGTGGGGGAATGGCTTAGCCTAATACTGGTGTTTTGGGTGTAATAAAGGATGAAGAAGAATTACAAAACAATATTCATGGTCCTGTCTCCCTGTGGATAATCTCTTTAATTATTTGTTCATGTATCATGTATACAAGTGAAGAAAGTGGTGCTCTGTTATAATTTGGGAGTAGCAAATGTGTGAAGAATATGTTAAACATTTCCTGTCATTGTTCACATTAACTAAGTCAGAGAAAAGATTAGTTAATATTGTATGCATACCTAGGTAAATGTATAATTCATGTAACTAGGAGAATCATAAATAATTTGTTATGATATATGCTCCCCTGTTTGACAACCAAACATTTAAGAAGACTAATAATGTATAACTAAAAATAGTACATTCTTCTGATTTTTCAGGTTTTGTACATTCTTCACCTTTTTAATATTTCGGGCACTTTAGAAATCATGTAACTGGGAGGTTCATGAATAATTTCTTGTGATGTATTAGGGTAACCTTTAGTGAAAGTAACTGATACCCAACCTTTATAGATTTGGAATTTTTAATTAGATCAAGCTTTTTTTTATTGGGTTGTCAGGTTTTTAAGTATCTCATTAACAATGGAAGTGAAATACCCCAAGCGAGCACAAATAGTGCATGATATTAATCACAAATATAGTCCGAGCCACATGTCAGATATACATTCAGTATTCAGTGATTCATTTGATTATTTGAAGCATGAGATGCTTGCAGTGGATAAATGTCAATGTGGTAATGATTCAATAAACTATTTTAGGAACGTCATTGCAGTGAATACACTGAACTCTGACCTTTTTAAATAATCAGCCTTTTCTATTTCTAAGACATTTGAAAACGGTATGAAGCAGCCACTAAAATGTTATTCTGATTTCTTCTTTTTGTGTGGGTTTGTAGTTTAAGGTGCATTTTTTAGATCCTGTTAAAGCATTCAGTTTTCTCCGAGTGGTACAGCGTGCCATCAGTAATCTCATTAACTGATAAAACATGACAAACAGCATCTGAAATATAATTTCCCTTGAAGGCTATGAGCCCTTTTGTAATAATGCCACACTTGTATTTGAAAACTGATGCGATGTTTGTTCTTCTAAAGTCTATATTTAAAAAGTATATTTGGATATTTGTATAAAATTATTATTTTTCTTTCCAGATTTTTCTTATTCTACATGTAGATAACTTGGCTTGAATTATTTGTACTAATTAGTTATGCAATCAGCCCGATGCTGTTCATCCACTGGAATAAGAGGCTGACGATGGGGTTCTTTAGTACCTGTGAGTGCACCTATAATCATCACATTAGTATCTGCGTCAGACCTCCAGCTTAATGCATTCAGAACAATCTGAATTATTGCTTTTACCTGTAATTGTATTACCTTCTCTGCCAAACAGTCACAACAGCAGGTAACTGTAAATATACACAACACTCGCAGACACCTTGTAGTGTTCATCAATAGAAATTTGAGTTGCGTTTCCCATAAGGTGATTGAGAGAAAAACAAGTTGCTCAAAGAGTGAAGTCAAGAGACCAGCAGTGCACAGTTGTCACTGTTGTTCAGTGAGATGGTGGAGAGTGTGCTGGTTGTATACATTGTGCTGGAGATGATGGTTCCTGGCCCAGTATTTGTATGTCTCCAATAGAAAGCTCTTTGTTTAATCTTGGGTCGGTGAAACAAAGTACCACATTGTCAGTGTCTTTGTGTGTATAATGAATGGGAATGTATACAGCCTTACATTTCCGCTCGACTATAATTAGCCTTGACTGGAATCAATATTCCACTATTCCAAACAAGTGGATTTTAGAGGAAATTCGGAGCTCTGCATTCTGCTGTGAAATACTGTGCTGTTATGATTTAGTCATTTTGCAAGTCTCTCCAGAGACAAACAACTCCTGTACCAGCAGAAAGGACCACAGCACAGTAAAACTGGGTCAGTGTGGGTCAGCAGCACCTTGCTCAAGGGCACTTTGCCAGGGGTGGCTTCTCTGTAATCATCTCTATAACCACACAGGATTCTGCCTATAGGATGTTGTCGAGGTCAATTCAGTAGTGTGTTGCTCCCAGGCTCTGCTTTTTTGGAAGCGGTTTTTGGAAAGTACGGTTTGGATAAGATGTATGTGACAGCAAGTTCCATAGTTTTATGGAATTTAAAACAGAGGCCTGCCAGCTAACGTATTACAAAACATAGCAGGGGAATTTGACATTGAAAAATGATGTATTGAGTTGTTTTGTGGTGGCCACAGATGCTATTTCAAAGGAAAAACAGGAATCACGGTAACATTTACTGTCCAGTCATTGACAGAAATATACGGTGAAACACATGTCTTGTAGATTACATGATACAAACATACCCTAGTGCAAGCATTTAGTTTAATGTATTTATTTTAGTAGGCTATCAGACTATCATATATCCATTAATTGGAGGAAATTGTCCTTGTAAGTGAGGTTTGCACGTTGAGACACTCGGTGCAGGGGTTTGTTTTGCTGTTCATGTGCTGAAATTGTATCACTATTGGCAACATGGTATTCTTAATTTCTGTCTTGGCCGTGTGCTGTCAACAACCACCCGCGCACACTCTCGCACAAACTATTTTTCTTTGTTCCCTCATTAATCATCATTCCTCTGCTTGCCTTTGGTTCTTCACAGTTTTAGCGCAGTGCTATGATGGGTCAGTGGTGTGATGATGCCTTCTGTAGCACAGCAACAACACTGCCCTCCCATCACTACAATGACTTTCAGTCTGACTCTCTAGTGGACAGATGGTTCGCAAACACATTGAACCTACGGCAGCGAGATGCCATTACCTGCTGTGTGTAAACACAGTTTACAAAGTGTGTGTGTGTGTTTGCGTGAGTGCGTGTTTCTTGCACTTATCCCTCATGTGGAGGAGAGATTTCTATAATGTTCAATATAAACTCAAAAACGTTCTTCTGCCCCCTGCTTCTCTTTATATACATCTCCTGCCTTGCACTAAATTAATAAAAGTAATATTTTATAGACTCCTACCTTGTTTATTTGCTTCATATTTGTGCGTGATGTTTTGCAGAGTAAATGTATTCTAGTGGTCTTTGTTTACGAGGCTCAGGACCTACACTGTAATTATTCTCCTGGGGTTGGTAGTGAGCACACGCGTGTACCCGTTACAGTAAATCTGTGGTCATGTGTGAGCAGATGGTGAATCTGTCTAACTGAGCCATGTTTTTTTCCATTTGCATCCCTCTCCTTCCTCCTCCTGCTGGAAAGGGGCTGTAGATGAGGCTAATGACCTTTGACAGTGTCTGCCAAGAGCACGCCATCCTCAGGTGAAGCCAGGTGGTTCAGGCAGATTGCCACCATCTGTAGATACAGCGTTGCTTCAGTTGCATTAGTTGCTAAAGCTGCAAATAAACGCTACTGTCTAGGGGTTTGCATGTTTTTTGCTTGTTTTAGGAAACCTATTAGTGAAGGGCAATTACAGTTCGTTAGTCAAAAATAACTGCTGCATGTCTTGCGGGATTTTTAGGAGGAGACAGGCGGTGGTTCTTTGTTCATTTTTGCTGCTTTAATCTTCTCAGACTGTTTTGTGTCTTGCGCTTTGATAATAAACCTAGGAAGAACAGACACAGCTCTGTTTGGTGTTGGATAAGGAGAGGTCTGCAATCACACAGTGGACGGCGGTAATGATCCGCTGCTGCTTTGAACTCCAATATCACAGCTTCGTTTACAGGAAGGGTAGAGTGGAGCTGACTAACAAAAAACACAGCATGATAATGATCACATTAACACATATTTAATCAGTTCTGTCATGCAGCTCTGTCTAGAGGGGTGCACGAATGAGTCCTTAAAACCCGGAAATGAGTTGGCATTTTCTTGCACTAGCTAAATGAGACTACTAAACGTCATAAAGCCGAAGACGAGTCCACCTTTAGCTTAGTGGGGGTGATGTGAAATAATGCGACTGTGGTGTAGTTAGTTCATAACCCAGAGATTTGCATTTACGTGCTGTTCAAAACATGTAAGTATTATAAACGTTTGTTTGCCACAGAGTTTATTTACTGCAATAATCCAAAATTTGTGAAGAGAACTAGTGCGATGCTAACTTCTAGGTCGGCCTACAAAAATATGTCCTTCCTGCACCACTCTGTTCAATCTGTTCAAATTTGTAGAAAAGACATATTTTTGTAGAGGTGGTTTTTCTTCAAACTGCTTTGAAAGTGCAAAGAGTCTCATAGAAAGCTTAACATGGCTGTAGTGCAGGCTTATTCAACTAGAGGCCCACGGGCCGAATACGGCCCTTCTGAACTTTTTTATGGCCCGCAAGAGGATACCTGCAAACCGGGCTGGCATATAAAGCATAAATAAAACTAAGGCCTGTTTCACTCCAAATCCGGCGATGTGGCGAAAATGCCGGTTTTTCCATTCATTTGAATGAGGCCTGTCCGTTTTGCCGCGGTGTCTGGAAAGAAACACACTCTGTCCGCATCTGCCATCGGCTCAGTCAAGCTCACGCTGCACACTAGGTTGTCAGGCCACAGAGAAAGTCACTCACTTACTTTAGCTCGGCAAGCTAACAACACGCTTCAAGATGTCTCTCACCAAGCCAAAGAAACCTAAAGTTTATTCTGAAAATCGCCAATTCCAGAGCGAATGGACTGACAAATATTTATTTACTTTGCTTTGTGTTTATTGTGCAATGATTGTATTTCCGTGATGAAAGAATACAACGTGATGAGGCACTACAGGTCAAGTCATGGCTCGTTTTCTGCCAGATTTCCCGTGGACTCAGAGGAACGGAGAAGGAAAGTACAGGGACAGCTAGCATCATTTGAATGCAGTCAAGTGGCTTTTGGTCGCTTTTGCACAGAACAAGAGAGCCACGATAGCATCCCTGCGTGTAGCCTGGACACTAACCAGACAGAAGAGGCCCTTTACCGACGTAGAAACCGTTAAAGATTGCATGCTTGCTGTCATTGATAAAGTGGTTATTCACCGAGGACAGCGTCACTTCAGCCATTAAAAAGTGCCTCTATCAGACACAACAACACTTCGCAGACAGTGTTGCCAACTCCTCAGTAAGTAAAGTAGCTATTGGCTGTCCTAAAAGTAGCTAGAAGTCGCTAAATGACGCTAATGGGCGCTGTAGGAGAGAGGAATAACATTGTGGGAGAGACAAAGAGACAAACACTGTAAATATGTTTAGCACTACAAATTAACTTCTGTTGATTCTTGTTTTTTAATTTTGACATTCTTTTTTGCGCAGTCAATTATTTTACTCATTAATGGCATCCTGCTTTGGGGGAAACTGTTATAAGGCTTTGCCTTTTGAGTATGTTTTTGAGTTGTCGTGTTTTTTTATATCACAAAGTTTGGCGTAGAAATCAGCCTTACAACACAGGCAGTGTGCCCGTGTACCATCTCCACTAAACGGCTTCAACCAGCCTTTGGATTGAGGGTTTGATTCCCACTCCTTTCTGTAATTTTGAGTTTAGACATGGTGAACTAGCTAGCTAGATGTTTAGCTTATGTCACGGAGAGGCTCACACACACACACACACACAGTGGCAAAAAAAGTCGCCAAGAGGATTTGGAAAGTCGCTAGATTTAGCGAAAAAGTCGCCAAGTTGGCAACACTGTTCGCAGAGTGGAACTACTTGCAAAGGATGTGTCGAGGATGTGTCGGGGAAGCTTTTGGAAAAGCGGAGTTTATATCAATCGCTGTGGACGAATCAACTGACTGTATTGACATGGCCCAGCTATGCATCTATGTGTGGTTTTTCGATAGAGTGCACTTTAGGGAAGAACTTCTGGGGCTTATTCCGTTATTAATTTTCAACAGATAGTCTGGTTTTTTAACGAACGTGAACTGGATTTACAAAAGGTGTGCCTGTTGGTTACTGATGGCGCTCCAGCTGTAGAGTGCAGGGGCTGGTGGTGCATCTAACAGCCATAGCCCCACATATGCAGTATTTACACTGTATTATTCAACAATCTGTATGGTGTGCAAAGCTCAGTGGTGATTTGAAAAACACCATGGACACTGTCATGAGGATTGTACATTTCATTCACTCAACCTCCAGCCTCCATGACCAATGAGAAGTTGCATGAGGGTCTCAGGATTGCCCTTACCACTTATGAGCCAGACTATGTTGAAATAGCTAAATCAAGACAGTGTAATTTCTCTCACTGACAGGCTCAACATGACAGAAGTCTGATATGTGTGGTAGTTCTAGAGTAGTACATCACCTGACTTAGGCATGTAATGCATTCTTAGTGTAAATACAAAGACAGATCTGCTTTATGATGATTCAAACAAGCCTACTTACTGTTATATTGTAAAAATGTATCCAACATATGTATGTTATTGTGAGTCTGATGCTACTGTTTTACTATGTTCTATTTGCATTTAGTATTACATTCTACGGATATGGACATGTTTTCAAAGCACCTTGTGTATGCTTAGAAGTGTTGGGTATATTATAATCAGGGCTACTTACTGGTAATGTGGTGAATACTGTTTTATAATATTCATCTTTTTTTCTACATGAGTGGACATAAACCTGTTGGGAAACAAACTCTTGTCTCCTTGATTTTAAAGATGCAACATTTTGCACTTCTGTGTCAAGCCTTGTAACCATATCTTTCCTATCTTTGTGTTTGCACTGGTTGCTTTCTGTAATGAATTAAGGTGATACAATTAAAGTGAAGAAAGAGGATGCACGTGACTAGTTCATGTTATGTATTAGTAACTATTAACACTACTGTAAGTAAGAGTTATTTGTAGTGATTCATTGACAAAGTATTGTGTGGCCCACAAACCCCCAGTGATTTTCCTAATTGGCCCACTTGCTAATGAAGTTGAATAGCCCTGCTGTAGTAGATGTTAGTTGACTACAGAGACCTACCAGCTAAGTCAAAGCCACATGCATACTGTACACAGAGTACCTGCTGCACACACTGTACCTGCACCTATCTCTAACACACGGCAGCCATGTTCAGACTCTTGGAGACCGATAATTGCGTTCCAGGATGGCAGACGGGGTGAGAACCCCACCTGAGACTCTCTGCTTCTAGCAGGCATTGACACTGTATTGATGTTCCTCTCTTCAGATGCATCATCATACTCTGACCCATTGTGGATTCGTCACGGTATCATTCATCCTCCCTTGTTTTGCAGACTAAACTTCTCTGATGAAGGAATCGGGAGAAATGTAGATTATAGAAGAAGACAAATGAAGAGGGCGAGCTGAGGGATGAAATAAAACTGGATGGACAGTTTAGGCTGGAGGGAGGCGAATTGAGAAGGAAGAAAGAGGAAAGAATGACTGCTGGTGGAGGAAGAGCAGGCTTCAGGGGGAAAGACGAGGATCAGAAGCTCGCTGAATAGATTTTTTTCCCTGTGTTGCTTGTCAGACACTTAGTGCTGGCTGCCAGTAGTTTTAGTTCAGGGAGCATGTATGTATGCATGTGTGTATTTGTGTGTGTGTGAGAGAGAGAGAGAGAGAAGAAAAACCTCTCTTCTGGCACTGCCAGGGTTAGAAGTGTCTGTTTAATTAATGCTTGCTTTTCCCCTTCTTTTATTTCCCTCTCTCATACTTATCCTTTATCTACTTTCTCTTTGGCTTCCTGCTCCTTCTTGTTCTCCCGGCACTCAAGTACTCATATTACTCAGAGCGAGCTATATTTCAGAGAGTGCTGTTTTCAGGTCATTGCTTTCTCCATTGTTCAGATTTTCGAGGTAAACTGTCTACTATGCGTCTGTGTGCTTGCCTGTTGTGAGAAAAGATGCTCTTTTCTTAAGGTAACCATCAAATATTGATCAACATTCCATCAAACAAGAGCACAAAGGACTGCGTTTCTCTTCTCTCTGCTGGGTTCTAAGTACTGTGAATGTTTGTAGCTACGACTACAATATTGTAAATTAAAAAGGACTTTGCACTATTTCTTTTCCACCAGATGACGACAAAGCACCTGTTTACATCATCCTCTCTCTAGCCGAAATATTTCCTTACAACATTTATTTTTGCAACCTAATCTTTCCAACTAGTTGGGCCTGGTTTGGTTATTTGATATACTGTCTAAGAATGATTGCAATTGGTGGTTCGCTGTGCATGCAGAGACTGCAAGTCCCTCACTGTGTATCCAAGAACTCTTAGAATTTGAGTAAATTAGCCTCTGTTATATCACTCAGACTTCTCTTGGAAATTAGTCATTACAAATGAGAACCTTGCAGGTTTTCCTTTTGTATCAAGCTGCACAAAGGTGTAGCATGACGTGTTTCAGTTAATTTGCCTTACTTGACACCACATGTCCTGCGGTGTGGTTATTGTGCATGACATGATATATTGTGCAGCCCTATTTGTAACCCTAACCCTGTTTGAAGTTGCAAACATTTCTCAAATGGACTTTGTACAAAGTTGTTCAACCCCCTCATGGTTTAGGCATCCACAGATTGTATACATTATTTTACTTTTCTCTGTCTTTATTTCCAGGCTCTCCACCAGTTGTACTATGATCCCAATATAGAAAACAAGAATCTGGCCCAGAAATGGCTCATGCAGGCTCAGGTCTCGCCTCAGGCCTGGCAGTTTTGCTGGGCCCTACTGAGCCCAGATAAGGTATAGTGTACACACAAACTCACATGGACACACACACATACATTGAAAAATGTTGCACCTTTTGCATCCTGCTTATCATCTCTCACAGGTGCCAGAGATCCAGTACTTTGGTGCTAGTGCGCTTCACACCAAGATTTCTCGCTACTGGTCAGACATCCCCACAGACCAGTATGACTCTCTGAAGACCCAGCTGTTCTCCCAGATTGCCTGCTTCTCCTCTGGCTCCAAAATGGTACTCACCCGGCTATGTGTGGCCCTGGCCTCTCTGGCACTCAACACAATGCCTGAAGCCTGGCCTGGCGCTGTGCCGGAGATGGTGCGGGTTTTCCAGGAGGAGGGGGGAGGGATTGATGGGCGGGCACGCTGCCTGGCATTGCTGGAGCTGCTCACCGTCCTGCCTGAGGAGTTCCAGACCAGCCGGCTGCCGCAGTACAGAAAGGGATTGGTACGTCTGCAGGTAGCACTTTCTCCCACCTCTGCGGGTGGTGATGGCCACCTGTCCAATATGCACAGGTTTTCTTTGGACTGATTGGTTCACCAGTTTGTATCAAACTTCAATACATGAGATACTTGAGAACTTACTGAATTGTGTCTCTACGACAGAGTATTGAAAATAGTCAAGTACATAAAGCTGGAAGTGAATAATTAGTCAGATCCTTAATCTGTGTTCACTTCTTTAATCAGATATTCTCAGATATATTATTACAGGTCACATGATATATGATCTAAATCATGATTTTACTCATTACACGAGGGCTGCAGCTATCGATTATTTTAGTAAATCAATCGAATAATTGGATAAAAGATACTTTTGTTTTATTAAAGAGCAATAGTAAATATACAAAATAATGAATAAATAGTCATAAACGAAGCTTCGCAAAGAATTTGCTTCGATGATTTTTAGTCATTTTGTTACTTGAGGAATCGGTTCAGCCTGATATTAGATTATTTTATGCTGGATATGTTATTGTAGTGTGTTTGACTGAGAGGCAAAAACAAAATCTTTCTACGAAATAATTGTTTATTTTCAAAAAACTAATGTATCAGGAAAGCTTCATATTGGTGTGTGAAATGAGCCTACTCATTAAGCGGAGGAACATATCACACATGAGCGATACACTAGCTGTCTAAACCTCATTATCATCTTCCCTCTAGGTCCGGGGCGCACTGGGCAGGGAGTGGGGGTCAGTGTGTCCCTTACTGCAGCAACTGCTGCGAAGGACGGACAGCCCCGGGGCAGTGAAAGCTCGCGTGCTGCGCTGCCTGTCATCTTGGGTGCTGCTAGATGTGCCCCTCAATGAAAGCGAAAGCCTGGTGCACGACTGCTTCAGTGCCCTGCCGGACCCAGAGCTGTTTGACACAGCGGTAGAGGCAATAGTCAACGCCATCTCACAGCCCGACTCCCAAAGGTGTGTACAAATGTGTGACAGTGTAAACTCACGGCCCATAAAAAGACAGAAAAATAAATAATGATACAACTGTTTTGCATGAAAGGTTGTCTTGGCTTTGACTGGAGAAATGACACGGGAGCAGAATGGAGGTAGAAAGGGGAAAAGAAAGATGCATTTGCCAAGGGCAGGAAACAGACAGGGTGGGCACTGGGAGGGCATCAGGGAGGCATGGAGGGAGGGAGGGAGGGAGTGATGCAGGGCAAGTTGACAGCTAGGGGGAGGAGAGCAGCATTTCTCGGTTGGCTGCCGTTGCCATGGTTACAGAGCTGGGGAGAGATGTCATCATGCCCCGGTTGATTCAGACATGGCAGGCGCCCATTACCCCGCCCCCTAGAGAGAGAGAGGGAGAGGGAGATAGAGTGAAAAAAGAGGGCGTTGGTGATGGGGCGACGCAAAGAGAAGAAAGGGTGCTGAGGGAAGGTGTGAAAGTGAGCGAGTATAGAATACTTCATCCTCCATACCGCTGCACTGCTTCTCAGACAAGAGGGTCGAATCTGTGAAGTTTAAACTGTCACTGTAAAAGAGCAGATGGATGGAAGACTGTTAATTGCTCTGGAGTTACAGGTAGAACCAGCAGCACGTTAGTGAGAGATGAGATTCCAATGATTCTCTTCCCTGAATTTCAGTTGTTTTTACAATTGTCTATTTTTATTCTTTCTCTTGTTTTGTGTCACTTAATACTGATCACAGCCCTGGGTGTTCGCCGCCTTGTGTTTGTTAGCTCCTCCCAACAATCTTGACTCTCATCTCTTGAGACGCACTCAGCCTCTGTTTTTGTCGGATCATTGTTTGATTTATGGGTTTATATTTGACGACCTAAATTGTGTGTGTTCTGTGTCTATGAAAAAGGAGGAAAAGTGATAAATCCATCAGAAAACCTAGTGCAAGGTTTTTTTTCCCCCCTATTCTTTTTTAGGAAGTCATAGCCCTCCTTTTTTTTCCATCTGTAGATTTGGCTGTCTTTGTTTATTCTATCTATTTTATCCTTTCTCTCGCCTCTGTTTCTTTGTGCTCTTCATTTCCCCTTTCTCTTCTCTCACCATCAGTACTAAGCCCTCCTCCCTGTCTCTTGTTCTCTCCCTCTGTTTAAACACATTACACTCAACTCATTTGGGGGGATGCTATTGGTCCAGCTGCATCCTGTTGCTAGGCAACCCATTTCCCCTGTCTCGGAGTGTTGCAGTAATTGCAGAGGGGATCAGAGGTGGGGGAGGTGGGGTGGTGGAGGGAGAGAATAAAGGAGGAGTCATCAAGGAGGCAGAAAGTGTATAACAGCAGGGCAGGGTGCAAAAGAGGAGAGGACAGGCAGCTATGAGTTAGAGCAGAGGAGACTGCAGCAGACGGTCTCTGAGAAATCTCCAGAATGTCTTCGCTTAGGAGGAAAATGGGGAAACGCGTACAAATCCATTCCGCCCTTTTACTCGTATCATATACACACCAAGCCCTCTTTTCATAAGCTAAGAGTGCATGACCTGCATTTGCAAAGCACCTTGTTAAAAATGAATGATCTTCTGAGTGCATAAGTGCAGTCTGCCACTCACACGTACACACACACACGCACACACTCACTCAGTAAATTGCAGGCGGTCCTTGCGCTGCTTTCACAGAGTTACTCAGGCACCCGTACAGGGATGATGCCGACCAATACACGTACGGGTAGGGGCTTATTAGATGGAGGTCAGATTCATACACATCACATCTCAGCAGGGTGGAGCTCTCTCCAGAGAAGGCTGAGTCAGCGTGGGCTGCTGAGTAGGGGACTCGGCTTCATAAGGGGTCCTGAGGGAAATTAGAATAATAAATGCTTCCCAGGACCGCCGTACGAGATGTATTTAAGCTTCAGAGCAGAGGATGCATATCAGCGTCATTTTAACTGGCCACTATTTTCTTTTGCTAGTACTGTTGTATAAGGGATTACACTAATGCTGAATCCAGAGATTCACCAATTGCAATTTTCTTGGCCAATTCCGATTATGATTTATTTCCTTCCAATGACTACAGTTGACGGCATAGACAATCATTTTTGTAGCTTTTCTTTAACGGAAATTCTATTGTATTTTCATCCATATCAGGAAAGAATCAGTTAAAATATTATTCTATAATGTGTTTGTAGGCCTATTATAGAGACTCAACGATTTATTATCATTTTAAAACGATCTATTTATTTATACAAAACTATTTATGAATCAGTTTCTATTTACAAGAATGTAAAGGGGAGTATTTTATATTATATTAACTCCAATTCCTGCACCAAGTGGTGTCTTCCCGTCTGCGCCACACCTGCACGGTGCAAGAGAGGGAGCGACGAGCCTAATTGTTAAGTAAATTATTAAGCAAAAAGCTCTTGATTTAATCCTCAGACGCACTTTGAGTTACAGTGGTGTTCAGGTTGATTTGTTTATTATTGTTTTTCTTTGAAAGTCACTCAACCTTGTTGTGTCATTGATGAATATTCATTCTCATGGACCCTGTCCTCCTTATTGACATTCTCATGAAAGATGAAGCACCGCCTGCTTACCACAAAACCCCCCTAGGACTGACACGCACGTTATATGGTTTACATTTATAGCATTCACACATGCACATAATCTCCTCAGTGACATTCAGGAGCGCACACGCACACACACGCACGTCCTTCATCTCCAAATGTCACCCCTTCACTTGCTGTCATCAGGGATGACAGGAGGATGTTGTCACATGAGCAGATCTGAGTGTGTGTGTGTGTGTGTGTGTGTGTGTGTGTGTGTGTGTGTGTGTGTGTGTGTGTGTGTGTGTGTGTGTGTGTGTGTGTGTGTGTGTGTGTGTGTGTGTGTGTGTGTGTGTGTGTGTGTGTGTGTGTGTGTGTGTGTGTGTGTGTACAAGTGTCTATTTAGGTTTGTGCGTGTGCATGTCAGCACATGCGTGTGTTTTAGCCAGAGTGAAGGAATTATAGATGTCTGAGACAGCAGGAAGAGGACAGAATAGTAACCGACAGCAGCTCTCAGCTGCAGCTTTGAATAGATTTTCTGGTTCCCCGGTAGATGTGTGGGTTTTTTAGGGTGGGTGTGCTGGATCAGAGGTTAGACTGACATGGACTGAGATTTGATTTGAAATAAACACTTGTCTTGAGAAGGAGCAATAAATATCAACCTAGCTGTGAGCGGTGTGAGTCAGTTTTGTATTCACCAGTGGAGGCTCCCTGGCTGTGCGTGATATGTTCTTCTCACAGAACACTTTGCAATGTTTTCAACTCCTTTTCTTTAACCCTCGGGGGTCCGTGCAGACCCCAGTGCTTTACCTTTTGTCATATCTCACAAGTGCTTTATACTATACTTACAATTTTTCATGACTTTGTCAATCAATTTGTTTCCTAACAACTTCATTTCTATTTAAAAATACCAATATGTATAATAAATATGTATATAATGTTTTCCATGGACCCTAATTTACCCTAAAACTGATTTTCACCTTTTTTCGTTTTACACAATTTGCAAATTGACTGTAACTTAAAATGATAGTTAGTTTTTTCTTCAGATGGCTTTAACAACACAACTTATAATGCAAACAAATGAACATTTTGTTATCCTGGTTGTTACTTACAGTAGTTTATTCTTGGGGTTCCCAGGGACCCCACTCGGTATTCCTTGTATGTTAAATAAATTGGTAGGATGAGGGTTAAATGAATTAACTCAATTCTGGTGTTTCTTTTGCTTGTGTGTCAATGGGCTATAGATACGTGAACACTTTGCTGAAACTAGTTCCTCAAGTGCTGGCCCTCCAGGAGCAGCTCAGAGAGGCTGTTCAGAATGGAGACATGGAGACCTGCCACGGTATCTGCCGCATCGCCGTTACACTGGGAGAAAACCACTCCAGGTGTGTGTCGTTTCTTTATTCTTTCGGTAGGCCACATTGTAAAGATTTATCTCGACCGAAAAGATTTCCGTACATGACTCATTATTCAGTCTTGGGATGTGTTGTATTGTCCAGTTTTTAAACGTATCTAAAGAGAAATAGCCTACTATAAAAGAGAAACGGGTTTCTTAAGATTCATTTGCACTGAAAAAAGTTGTGCAATATTTTTGTCCCATGTCTCGCTGTGCAGTCTCTACTTCTGCCACATTTAGTTTGTTTGTGTTGCTGTGTTTACTGAAAGTTTCTTGTTAACCTGTGTGCCAGCTGCTGTGAAGGGGCTCGGGTTAGCTACCAAATTAAACGTTCTCTTCCCTCCACCCGCCTCTCTCTCTAGGACTCTGTTGGAGCAGGTGGATCACTGGCAGGGCTTCCTGGCTTTAGTCAACATGATCATGTTTTGTACGGGCATCCCCGGCCACTACCCGGTCAATGAGACCACCAGCTCGCTCACACTCACCTTCTGGTATACACTACAAGTAAGAAATCTGATCCTATCCTATGTTAAAGTAGTGTTGTGGTAGTTTGACAAATAAATGCTACAGTATATTTTCCTACTGGCATGATAAAGATTCTAGCTTCGTCTTCGCTAGGCACGTACAAGTTGGAGGGGTAAATTATTTCCGAGACTAAAAGCTTGGGTACTCTTTGAGAATAAAGTGGTACATTTACGAGAAATATTCTGAGAAACAATATCAGTATATCAGTAACAATATTTGCAAGGTTGGACTCTGTCTACAGTGTTCAAATAATAAAATATGAGTTTGTCTGAATACATTTACTTTTCTTCTTCTGCCTTCATCCAAATTAAGTTTGAGCAAGCAGACAATATGTACAGTGGCTTATTACATAATTTACTTTTTTTCTCAGTTATAAATTAATGATAAATACGAAATTTACTTGGGTGTCCGTTAAAAGCCTTTGCTAGTCCTAACAGATGTTTTTGTTATGTAAATGCATAAATAATTTGATGGGCAAAACCCAAGACAATTATTTTTCTCCTTACTCCATCCTCAGGATGAAATAATGTCATTCGAGACGGATAAGCAGGCAGTGTATCTGCAGGTCTACAGGCCAGTATATTTCCAGCTGGTGGATGTTCTGCTACATAAAGCCCAGTTCCCCACTGACCAGGAGTATGCATCCTGGTCCTCAGATGAGAAAGAGCAATTCAGGATATACAGGTGTGTATGTGAACATTTGTATGCCTGTTCCTGTCTCTTTGTTTTGCACATGCCTGTTTCAGTGACAGTCTAAATGACTCACTGACAGGATGATTGGTCGGCATACGAGTGTGTTTTTCTCTAATAGACTCTCACTGGATTATCAGCTGAGAGGGCAAAACCTGTCTGCCAAATAAATGAACATGTCCCAAGGTTATGTGCTCCTTAAATGTCTGTTTGTGCATGTGTGTCCTTCAGGGTGGATATCTCAGACACACTCATGTACGTGTATGAGATGCTGGGAGCAGAGCTGCTGAGCAACCTGTATGATAAACTAGGGAGACTGTTGACTAATGCAGAGCAGCCCACATCATGGCAGGTGGGTGAGACAAACGAAGACAAACGAAGAGAAAATGTGAACTATTTTCAGTTTCTTTGTATGTTGCACAGAAGCCCGCACTGAAAATGTGTCATACCAGATTTGATAAACCAGTACTTTTGTTTTCTACTTCTCACATTACTATATTTATGTTAGCTTGCAAGTACACAAAATAAACCCAACGATAACTTGAAGTGTATATTTACAGGATTTATACAATTGTCATGTTGATTTGGGGTTATTTTAACTTTCCATTGTCATTTTAAGAAAAAGTCCATAGCTGAATTTCCATAGTTATTAACTGGTGCTCAAAAAACACTGATGTCCTTCTCCTCCTTCTCCAGCACACAGAAGCCTTACTGTATGGCTTCCAGTCCATAGCAGAGACGATAGATGTGAATTACTCTGACGTCATCCCAGGCCTGATAGGACTCATCCCCAGAATCAGCATCAACAACGTCCAACTAGCAGACACAGTGATGTTCACTATAGGTGAGATTCATGGGTGGATTAAAAGGATTTCACCACACGTCACAGTTAGTGTAATCTAAAGACGACACAGGTAGAAGCGTCCGGTAACACTCGTATTGTTTCTCATTTGGGATCTGATCTGTTAATCTCCCATTAGGTGCTTTGGCTGAATGGTTGGCAGACCACCCCGTGATGCTCAGTAGTGTCTTGCCCTTGGTACTACAGGCTTTGGGGAACCCAGACCTTTCTGTTTCTTCTGTCTCTACACTCAAGAAAATTTGTAGGGAGTGCAAATATGACCTACCGCCCTACGCAACAAACATAGTAGCCGTCTCTCAGGTCTGTGTATACATGTTTTTCTTTAGCTTTTTTCACCCAGTTCAAGTATGAGAGCCAATAACAATGCTTGTTTTGATTTTACATCAACTGCTAAGGCGTTGAAGACTTTGTTGATGTTCCTGCTTTCGAGAAATAACATTTACTCCAGTTGTATTATTTAACTTTTTATTGCTAATTTGGGCAGGTAATTTTTTTGCGCTTTCAAAATAATTGAATCATCACTCTGACTTTTTCTTTTCTCTCAAGGAGGTGCTTATAAAGCAGATCCACAAGGTTAGTGTGTGCTCTCTCTCACATTCACTTTCTTCTTTGTCTTGGCACTCGAGTGACATTTAAATAATAGTACTAGTGAAAGAATTGCATAACATGTTCTCAGCCTGAGGTCTAAAGAAGACATGTTATGTGTTGTGAAAAATATTGAAAAAGGACTTCAAAGGGATAGTTTGGATTGTTTGAAGTGGGGTTGTATGAGGTACTTATCCATAGTTAGTATATTGCCTACAGTAGATGGCCCCACTTCAAAAAATCTGAACTATCCCTTTAAGCTCACTGCCTCCTTGAACTGATGCTGAACCTGCGATCATCTTTTATTGCAGACAAGTCAGTGTATGTGGCTGATGCAGGCTCTCGGCTTCCTGCTCTCCGCTCTCCCTGTGGAAGACATCTTGAGAAACCTTCACTCCCTCATAACCCCCTACATTCAGCAACTGGAGAAGCTAGCGGATGAGACGGTGCGTACACAGACCAACATGTAAAAGCGCACACACACAAAAACACAGAGCTGGCACAGCTGGAATCTGGCCAATAGGAACAGGCCTTGTTTCTGTGTGGTGTCACTGCAGTGGAACATTTCTCTGCGGGACCAGATTGGATTTGACCCTGCACCATGGGCGAGTGACTCACACGGAAGTAGCAAAGACACACTTTCTCACACTCGTGCACACGCACACGCACACACCACAGCAGGAGAGAAGACACATTGAACTCAGAAAAATGCCTACACAGACAGACTTACAGTAGGTCATGCTTTTACATGTGCATGCACACAGTCATGCAAAAGAATATTCTGTACCCTTTTTAAATGTCAGTTCTAATGGAGCTCGGATTTTCAGTCTGTCACTCTGGATGGTACAAATGTGGAGCTGATATTATCTAAAAGAACACACCGTTTGATATACTGTATGTGGAAGAAAATAGCATTTCTCCTGACCCCTTGTTCTGCAATCAGTAAAGACTTTGGGTTGGGTGAATAGAGATGTCAGGTTAGATGAAGCTTCTCTCTGTGTGTCTGTTCCTGTCTCACCCTTCGTAACACACACACACACACAGTCACACACAGTCTCATCCATCCTGTCCGACTTCCTCCCTCTCTCATTGTTTTCCGTCTAGCGTTTTGATGTATCGGCATTACATCAGACTAGGAAATCAGGTGCTGTGTGTCTGGAGCCGGACAAATAGTGGCACCTAGTGGTGTACACCTTCAGGTTACATTACATCAGGGGTGAATGACCGTGATGTCAGACGGGGGCAGACTGCAAACGCCAATGAAGTCAGTCTGATTTGGCTTCATTCGTAGTGTGCACACAACGTCGTTGTAGGAGGACTGTACGGAGAGATGTCGATGTAAGAGTCATCTTTTGGCTCTTGCACATCACCATTGAGACAGAGCAATGTTTTAAAGATGGCTGGTGAAAACCTAATTAACGTGTGTGTGTGTGTGTGTGTGTGTGTGTGTGTGTGTGTGTGTAAATTGTTATGACAACGAGCCATCACCTTCTTTTTGTCACATTGCTGAAATACATGCCCATTGACTTGAATATGTTGTATCTACAGATTAGAGCTGCAGCCATTAGTCGACTAATTCATTAGTCGATCCACAAGAAAATAAACTATTTTGATAATCGATTAACCATGTGGTTCTGATGGGCCTAGTGGGGACCCGGAGTTATAAGACGGGGGCGCGGTTTGGCTAAATATAAATGATGCATGGTTCTGCATCTGGCCAGGGGGGAGGGCTTGTAAGTATTCTTATCTCTGAAATGGTGGCGCTGCAGAAGAGTTTTCGGATCCACTGGATTAATTGTTAAAGAAATGTTTCGTGCAGAAATGGCCGCTGATTTCAGCCTCTTAAATATGGATATTTCCTGATGTTAAACTAAATATCTCTGAGCAGTTTGGACTGACATTATGATGATTTAAAGACATCACTTTGAGATACTGGGATGGACATTTGTCACTATTTTTAATTATTATTAATTTGAATCGATTAATCTAGAAATAATCGATAATGAAATTAATAGTTAGTTGCAGCCCTACCACCGAATATTTTGTTGATTTAGTAATGATTATTATTTCCTCTGTTTACTGTTATTTACTTGGCAAATGGCCTAAATTGTAAAACTGTTGGCTTTGTCTCTAAACAACTCCAAATATTCAATGTAACTGGCTTAATGAATTAAATGACGGATAAACAAATGTATTACTTATCAGCACCACATGTACCATATTTTTAAGTTGTTGTAGGAATTCCATTGATCCATTTTCAAAACTGTTTACCATGTTCAGGAGTAGCTAGGCTTTTAAAATGTGTTTGTCTTGTTAAATAATTTAGCAGTTACTTTGCACTAAATGAAACAGAGATCTGGCGTCCGTTTTAGAAAATGTTTGCAAATGAAATAATCAGTTTCTTTTATTTGTTACTCTTCCAGCCTAATCCCTCCAATAAATTGGCAATCATCCACATCTTGGGGCTGCTGTCCAACCTCTTCACTACGCTCGACATCAGCAAGCAGGACGATGAGTCAGCGGAAGGTTCAGCACCACCTGTCAAAACAGCCCCGCCTCCACCTGGACCAAACCCAGTCAGTCACCACACACACACACACACCGTCATCATTGTCATGTCAGCAGTGCGGTTGAGTGATTGGACAAATACGCTGAATATCATTAACAGGCTGAATCTGTGGATGATTAATATTCACCATATGTTCCCTTTAAAGTGACTATAAACAGCTTTTTTACTTTATCTTATCATTATGTAGTAAATATTTATTGCACAATGTAATGGCTGTATAATAATGACACCATGGGTGTTTAGATTTGTTCCATCTAAGCCTCGCTTTTACTATGCAATCCTGTCTGCCACTGGGTACGATCTCCCGGGAAAATGAAGGCTTGATTTACGACACAAAGCCGCGGAAAACAATCTGCAGTGTGTCCTGTTCTAATGAAAGCAGCTAGCACTAGCTCCTGAAGTCGCCAGATGACGGCATGCATACGCTTTGGAGAGTTGGAAAGTTGTCTATTACCCTTTTTTAAAGGCTTCATAATCCAGCACACTGCAGTTTTGTAGTTGTGAAATGCAGTGGTGCACATGGTGCTCGCAGCAAGATGAGCTCCTCTCCCCCCCTGCTGGTTGGAGGGATGAGGGTGGTCAACAGGAAAGCTTTGCACCATCACTCAACCATAGTCATTAGTAATGCTGCTGATAGGCATGCACCCATGTGTAAATGCTAATGTCTAATGCTACTGCTTATTGATGACATTCCTTTCTAAAGTGTTTTAATCTGTGTTTTTCAGGTGGTGGTGGTTTTGCAACAAGTGTTTGCTCTCATACAGACTGTACTCAGCCAATGGCTGAATGACTCGCAGGTTGTGGAGGTGAGTCACCGTCATGTGCGGCCACATATTGATTTTTATTTTTATTTTAAATAAATCAGTCCACATAATCAGATATGACATTACAGTATAGCTGATCTCATGTTGTCCCTCAGGCGGTGTGTGCCATCTTTGAAAAGTCAGTGAAGACTCTGCTCCATGACTTTGCTCCCATGGTGTCTCAGCTGAGTGAGATGCTGGGACAGATGTACAGTACAATTCCTCAGGCCTCAGCCCTCGACCTCACAAGACAGGTACACACACACACACACACACACACACACACACACACACACACACACACACTCTATTAGTATTCGTCTTTTAATACTTGCATGCAGAGAGATTTTAGAGATTTATCAGAAAGGGCACTAGTGAGACCAACGTTTATGAGGATGCAGTTTGTAAAACTTCATCCACAGTTACAGTCTGTATTCATGACAAACCTCTCAAGCATCATTTGTTTGTCCACATAAACAACACCGATGGATTTCTGCTAGGGAAACCTAATTTCTTGTGCACATCAGACGTAGTGGATCTTTGCATTCAGATTAATTCAATCCAACTGAAAATGATGATAAATAAATAAGCTTAAATAATGTTTCCACAGTTTCCTATTTGTAAAATGTAGACACATTTACAGAAAACTGCTCTCACTACAGAGCACAGCATGTCAGTCCAAATGTCATGACAATATAAGGAGAAATAAAAACTTTGCAGGCTGTAGCATCATAACCACCAATACACTCAAAACATAATTAACAGGGAGGCAATCCTAAAGATGTAGCCACCACAAGACTTTTTTGGATTACCTGGATTGCCTTCTTGTTGTTCCGAATTTTTCCAAGAGCACCCGACACATCTTTGATCTTCGGTTGAGTACACAGAGCATCTCTTGTTCCTCACACTCAAAACATACTTATATACATATTTTAAATGCATGTGGGGGGGGATTAGGGGAGACTTCTGATACGAATCAGGTTTCTGCAGTTAAGACATCCTATATGGTTTCCTGCCGTATCCTGTTTTCCTTGTGTGCAAGTGAACACGGCGAGTGTCTGATGTGAAGTCCTGCTGTTTCAGATGGTGCATATCTTCGCCAGTGAGACGGACCACTTCCCACCCATCAAGGCTCTGTTTGAGCTGGTTACCTCGGTAACGCTGTCCATCTTCCAGCAAGGTAGGGGGTCCAGCAGAGTGTGAATACTGTCAAATGTGTTCAAATCAGTGGAAGACCTTTTGTATGTTTCTGATTATGTTTGATTTAACAGGATCCAACATCATATATTGGTATATCAGAGGACAAGAGTTAAATTGTAAACAAAAAACAAAACATTGTTAAAAATGTAATTATTATGGTGATATACTCCCATTTGTAATTGAAGACTGACATGCTTTTGCATTTCTAAACAATAAAATAGGATAGGCCACATATAGAAAAATGACAAAGCGTTGGAAGTCTCTGGACTCAGTCGACCGTTAAACGTTTCCTCTTGTTACTCGTTAACGTCGGTGGAACCACAAAGTGTTCGATCTGCTGAATGTGTTAAAGTAACAAAAGTCTCAAATGATCATTTTATCAATGCAGACTTCTGTTTCCACTGATGGTCGTTGATTAAACCATTTTAAGACTGTTGTGGTTTGCTTTAAACATATATATATATAATCTACACGTTGCAATGTTTTCTATATTTATTTAATTTTTGGAATTTACTGTTTCAGTGTTTGGGCTGCATGAAAATGTCTTTCATTTTGTAAAGTGTTCAATGTTGATCAGAAGCTTCTTAATGTGCGTGACCCCGGAGCCAGACTTAGTTCTGATTTGTCACTCAACATAAGAGGGACATGAATGAGATGATATAATATCATCTACTACACTTAGGTTAAGATACTTGTACCAGCTCTGTCTGCCTCCCCCCTTTCCTTTGTGTTGTCGCTTCTTTCCTCTCCTCCTTTCCTGCTTTGACTTGTTAAGTAATGGCTGCCTCTCCTCCCGCTTCTAAACTCTTTCTTTTTTGAGCAGGTGCCTTAAAGTAGACAGTATCAGTACAGGATACAGTCACAGCACAGAGACCACTTGCTTATTCAGTTGGCTGACATATTACATGGCAGTGCCGGCCAACTTAATACTGCTGTGGTAGGATTAGAGTCGGGCTCTCCATCACAGCCCTCTGAATAAGCCCCGTTTTCTCTCGAGGGGTTGTGTGTGGACGAGGGCTGGAGGGGGGGCATTGAGCAGGAAACTTGTTTGGAGTCTGGGAACAGCTAAAGCTGGGCGCTTACTACAGACGTTTGTTCTGTTTCATTACAAGTTTGCGGTTGTAGTCCCGCCAACATCAATCTTAAAGGGACAGTTCACCCCAAAATCAAAAATACAGATTTTTCCTGTTACTCGATCTAAATGGTTTCCGTTTGAGTTTCCGAGTATTTGAGGTATCGGCCGTAGAGATGTCTGCCTTCTCACTTTCCAGAAATCTTTACCTGGTTTCTCAAGATAATCCACAGATCTTGCTGTGAGCAGTTTCATGTAGGAGCTATTTTCTTTCTACTGAACTACACCCGCCAACAGAACAAAGCATTTGTTGAGAAGAGGCTCGTGCTCACGCGTTGGCAGGTGTAGTTTGTAATTCCATTATATTGGAGAAGGCCGACATCTCTACAGGCGATATCTCCGACACTCTGCAACTCTCTGAAACGATCTATATTGATAAATAGCGCTACATAAGAGTAAAAATATGCTTTTTTCATTTTGGGGTGACCTGTCCCTTTAAGCCATCTGAGAAAAACATGTTTGAAAGTCAGGAATCTTGATGTGGATTCTTCAGTCCAGAAGCTCCTAGAGGATTGTGTGTTTTTAATTGTGCATCATTTGCAATACTTTAAAAAGTCTTGTAGTCTGTGTCCAGCACAAAGGGGAGGTACTGATATCAGAACATATCCTGATCTTTGAGTGTGATTCATATGGATGGCTATGGGGGATCTTATTGACCAGCTCTGAATGGACCCTTTACAGAAACCTCCTCCCCGGAGGCACAATCTGAGATGAAATGTGTCACTTGTTGTTTGATCACATTGATGCCAGCGGTGCCTCGTGGGACGAAGGTAAAAAGGGGGGTTCATTCAGGTTTGGTGCCTCTTTTCCTCCAAACTGTAACAGTAACAGAGGTGCCTCCTGGGTTCCCACTCCAAACCCACTTTTGTTTCTTTAGGTTTGTTCTTTTTCTCTCGTTACTTCTTTCTTTCTTTTTGTTTCCTCTCCAAACAGACCCATGTCTTTGTCTTCTGCCTGTTTTCTGTTTTTGGTTGGTCTGTTTTACCAAGACGCTGCCAAAGCTTCATATGCCCCCTCCCCCCTTCTCCCCTTCGTTCCTTACTCACGTGTGAATTATTTCAATGAAATATTTTTGAGTTCTCTTTTTATTTCCACATGACTGTTGAATCTATTCAGTTGCTGTTTGTATATTATTCTTATTCTCTTATGATTTCTTAAGTTTCATCTTTATTATATTTTAGGACCCAGGGATCATCCTGATATTGTTGATTCATTTATGCAACTCCAAGCTCAGGTGTGTTTTTGGTTTCTTATTTCATTCACTTTGGGTTTCTCTCTTTTTCTAATTTCTCTCTGTTTCTCTGTCCTGTTCTTCCTCTCTGCCTCTCTCTGTCCTTTGTTACCGGGCCCGAAGGTGTCCCATCACATAGACGAGGCAGTGGAATGAAACGTGAGGGGAATGTTTGAGAAAGAGACGTCTGTCTCTCCTCAAATGCTTTTGATTCTAACAGTCACCTCGCCACACAAAGTACAGACCTCGTGTAGGCTCGTCAGTTCACCTGCAGGAACCTCTTAAATCAGCCCGACGTGCTCATGAAAGTATACAAAGCTTTGATGACACACCAATCCTCGTCTTGCATGTGTTACTTGAAATACTCGCCCTGTGTTCAGTCAATTAACTGATCGGAAAATAATCACTGGCAGAAATGTTGAATGTCCTAAAAATCTCACTGCTTTGGTAAGGTGTTATGATTATTCACAGATTCTAGGAAATGATTTGAATAAATTAATTTCTAACGATACTCTGTAAACATGGCGTCACAGGTAGATAAAAACCTTGTTTTTCCAAAGTATTCTTACGAGCTAAAAAAAGACTTAAAGGTCGCTCGATGACGGGGCGTTTTTTAAATAGATTTTGGAAAGGTGTGATGAAATGACTCGCAGAGGGACATCTGTAATCGTTCTATAAATAATCATATTGATTTATTATACTGCTCAACACGGTGCTTAGAAAATATAAAAATGAACGCTGGTAGGTGGAGATTTTATGCATAAAGATTGACTATTTTAAGCACTTACATTCTTACTTAATCTTTTCCCTTTTTTCTGTAAAGTCAACATAAGGGCACATTTGCTCCTTGAAAAAACATCAGCACTCAGATGAAATATTTTAGTCGATCCGACACTCTTGGGAAGATGATGTAAGGGCGTCAGTATCGGCGTTGTGGTCCCAGGTGACTGGTTAGTCTCTGAGCCCAGTCCTCCTCTGAAGTCATTCCAGCCCAGAGCCAATCAAAGCCCAAATGAATTAATATTCAACTAATATTAATCAGTTCAGACAAATTGGCTGATGGCTCTTCTGTTTTATATTTTTGTCTTCATTCTTCTTCCTTTTGTTTTCTATCTTTGGATAGATCTGACCTTCATCTCTCTCCCTTTCCCTCTCTCCCTCTCTCCTCTCCTCCATCCTGAATGAGTTCATTATTACAAGATGATTATTTCTCTTTATCTGCACATGTTAATTACTTACACACTTCTGTTGCATATTCAATCCAGTCAACCAAAAACAAGGAAAAGTAATGTTTCAAATACAATTGATTTCAAAAAAACCAAACCATCATTGCCTTTAGTTTGACTTAAGTTTCCAATGATTTCAAAGTTTGATTTTTTGCAATTTGTTTGTTATACCTGCTGAGTTCTGCATTGGAGGATCTCTGTATGAGTTTGGATATAGTTTTTCCTAAACAGATGGAGAGAGTAATATAGCCTGGTAGGCAGATCTGTTCTCAGTCCTGTGTTGCTGTCAGATCTGGCTACCAGGCTGAGCGGGTATTGTTGATAGCAGTATTTTTGAAGGAGCTTATGCAGTGGAATGTGGTGAAGCAGTACCGATTGGGTCGGGCGGTCAGAAACATGCTCTGTTTAATGCCTTTATCTGCCTCTTAGGCCCTCAAACGGAAGCCCGATTTGTTCTTGTCAGAGAGTCTTGATGTGAAAGCAGTGTTCCACTGTGGTAAGTTTGCCCATCGTTTACACAAACACACACCCGTACACACTGTACTGGGTGTTCTGCTACTGTTCCTGAGAAAGTACAAAGTACAAACTATAACTTTTTGACACCATCCTTCAGTAGTTTATTTACGTTTCTGGCTCTTTCTCCCACTTATAGGAGTTCTGTCACTCAAATTTCCTGAGGCTCCGACTGTCAAGTCAACGTGCTTGTTCTTTGTGAGCACACACGCACACACACACGCACACCACTTGAAACCCTGCAAGAATATGCATATTTTTAAACGAGACATTTGGCTTTAAATATCCTGATTGTATCTGTGTTTCTGCCCTAGACTGAACTGATACCCCACTGCTCAGATGTGCCTCCACTGGCCCGAGTGATGCAGGAGGACGGTAAACTGCTGATCCAGGCCGTGCTGGAGGTGAGACGCAAGCATCACATAGAAAAGTTACATCATTTCACTGATGCTGCAGACGGCCGTGTTATCACACCTCAAACTTTCCTTCCTCTCTTATTGTACAGTAATTAAGTCCCTGTTGTCAAATTTCTTCCCCTCTCCCTCCAGGGCATCGGGGGCGGGGCATCTCGGTGCCTCATGGACCAGTTTGCAGAAGTGCTTTTCTCTATGAACAAGAACTGCTTTTCTCTGCTCGCTGTGTGGTTGAAGGAGGCACTGCAGCCTCCTGGGTTCCCGTCATCGCGGGTCACAATTGAACAGAAAGACCATTTCTCACAACAGATACTCAGGTAACAATCCGGTCATTTGTTGTTTACAGGCTTAGAGTGCTGCAGGAATGACGTATTTTGTTAGCATCGCAACGGTTCCCTGGACAAAACTCCAATGGGGATTTTTCCATCGGATTTTGAATTGTTGCAAAAAATAATAAGCTCTGCGGCAAAGAATAGTTTGATACTTGCAAGTTTCGTGAAGCGAGATATTATTTACAAATGAACTCCACTTTGATGATTTTTGAAGCGTAAATGCAATCGTCAAAAGTAAAAAGCTAACGTCAGGCTATAAGCGACTTACACCAGGGTCACATGAGCATCGCTCCCCGTGTTAGAAGTGGTGATGTTTAATGTTCTCGACAACCTCTGTCGTCTCATTTAGCCACTTGCTAGCAACCGTCTTTTTTAAAATGCGTAAAAGCTTCAGAATTCACAAGTGGGGTATTTACTGACGTATTTTATGTTGAAGAACAGAACGTTAAAAGCTCATCATGTGTTAACCACAGACCTTATTTCAGGCATCTAACTAGTTCCTGAGTTTTAGGACTCATTCCTGCAGCACTCTTTTGACTCATGACTCCATCCAGTTAGTCAACCACATAATCTTTCACGTATTCACTCTAATTGTATGTATGTGTCCTCTCTTTACTGTCTGCTCTGTCGTGCAGAGAACGAGTGAACAAGAGGAGGATGAAGGACATAGTGAAGGAGTTCACACTACTGTGCAGAGGGCTCCACGGTACAGAGTACGCCGCTGAATACTGAAACTCTGCCCTTGAACTCTCACCAAACCGTGACCTCTGCCCTCAGCGCCAAACAGCTGGATGCCACAACAACACAGTTTTCACAAACCCCATCAGCGAAGATATCATGGAATGATTGTAATGATAAACCCGCCCCGCCGCAGGACAAGACATGGACCCATTCCAGCACAGACCTGCCATCGGATTAAAGGACAAACATCAAATCCCCGGTGGTTTAAGGGAGGCTGTCCTCTCTGCTCAGATTTGTTTTCTGTTATAAGATTGTTGGTTTCTCTCTCCTCTGATTTCTTTAGAAGAGCTTCGAGCAGCACTCCCAGCATGCTGCCACTCGCCTCCTTCTAGCTCTGTCTTGTTCTGCCTTTCTAGATCTTCCTGTGGTTCCTAGGTTGTTTCCTGGTGATTAGCATCCATATGAAATTGGTAGTGGTATCGTACGTAGCTACTTGACATTATTTTTCAAAATAAATCAAATGAATTATATAAATGTATATGTAAACACATATAGAAAGATGGTGGATGTCAGTCCTGCTGCTGCTAATGGGAAGAGAGAAGGACCAATGTAAGGAGGGGATTCTGCAGGAAAATGACAACAATATTTAATTCCAACCATGCCCCTGTGATCTCTGCATTTGCCAAATTATCATTGTGAACTTGTCCTTTTTTTAAATTTTTGTTATATATGCCTTTCAGGGGGTATGAGTGGAGAAAGAACCGAAAAAAACACATAACTGGACTATAAACAGTCTGCTCTCTTACCCAGCCCTCGGTGTACAGGGCTGTACCTCATGTACATACAGTCCCACCCGGTCATACTGCAGCGTCCTCTGATTGTAGAGGGGTTTTATGCATTGGTCCCTTAGGTAAAGCAGGATTGCCTAGAGTGAAAGCTAGAAGGGGAAAAAGGAAATATAGTAGCTGGCAGTGAGAAAGAGTCACAAGATGGAAACTGAAAAGGGAACTGAGTGTTTGGAAGGATGAACAATCCTGACGAAGGACTGCTTAGTCACTGTAATTGTGGAAAAATATTAATCAAGTTGTGCATATTAACAGTTATTGCCGAACACTTCTGTGTATTTGAGTGTATGCGTGTGTTCATACCTGTATGTATGAGAGGTTGCGTGTGCACAGATGTATCTTTTTCCACTTGTTCAGTGCACTTATATTGGACCTACACTACACATCCATTACTTCCTCCTATCTTTTAAACAAAAGAGTTCATTCATTTCTTCACACCACACTCATTCAAACTACTCTTTTCTTAAAGACTGTCCAGTATTTCACCTCTGCTGCTCACCGGCAATCACACCCATCTATTAAAACCTACTTATCATCTGGAATGACCAGCCAGTGATAATCATTGACCAGAGTCATCTATCCATCTATCTGTTATTGACAGTACTACTCAATTCATCATCTATCTGGGTCACTGCCTAGGAGAGGACCAAGAAGGATTAGAGAGTTCAGTAACACAAAAGTTATTCAGCATTTGCAACAAGAATTAACACTGACGTTCTGTGCTCATCCATTATGCCAGAGACATTATTGTTGAAGTGATGTGACGGCTGTAAAATACACTGTCTAGTGAATCGGCAGGACCAGTTGATATCTAATAACACTCAGCGTCCAAATGTACTTTGTGGTCTCTGCTAAACTTTATCTCAGTCTAATCCTTCTGTCTTATCCGAGGTGCCTGCAGACATGTAGCATGTGTGTGTTTTGTGGGGGGGTTCAAGGGACAAACCTATTCATTCAGTGACACTGCAGAAAGACCTGAGGCAGGAATCAGCTCTGGAGCGTCGTGCCTCAGTCTAATTTGAACGGAGAATGATTGGACTATCCTCAGTCTGTATTGTTTTGTCAAAAAAAACTGTCACAGTTGAAAGAAAGAGTAGTAGTGGGGGGGGGGGGTTATGAAATGTACATTGTTTTTTTGTACCTTGGCTTTAATTTATTAAATATATCTAAGACTGCAGCTCCTGACTCTTGTGGGGGAGTAGTTTCGTTCCGTTCTTTCAATCAAAGGCATGCTGTCAGATATTTTTTCCAACATTTCAGAAACAATTTAACACGAGTAGAAACGTAGGAAACATATATTTTATTAGCCTATAATTGCCTTTTTTTTTAAATAAAATGATTTGCCATATTCAGCCAGTTTATTGAGGACAATTTGGAGTCAGTCCTTCATAATAAATATAAAATCTGATCAGGGCTGTAACCAGGAATGCATAAACATTAAAATAATAAGTCCATTTGAACCCTACTCTCCAAACACGACGAAACCAAAAATAAATTCTCTAAAATGTTTCAAATTTGATTTTCTCTTTTTTAATCACATGACCAGTTTAGTTATATATTCTGTACATTTTAGGAAATTAAATATTTCATTGTTTTTTTCAAGAAACCTCCTTTTCTACTATTACTAAGTTATATGTCAAATAAATCAGTAATATTTTATTTCCCATAATTAATTCAGAATACATTCAAGATTACATAAGAGTTTCTAAAATGATTGAACAAATCTTTGACCTGTAACTCAAATCACAGAAATTACGATGGAATAGAGTAGCAGCTGCGCATGCGCACCCAGTAGAGTGTCTCCCACGTGGGTGTAGAGGTCTATCCATCCTGTCCTGTCAGTCTGCAGACCTCAACAACCAAGTTCAGTCCATTTAACCGCTGCAGAAGTTTCTCCGGGACTCTCAACTTTTCCTCATAAACAAACATTCAAACTGCAGAAGCTGCTACACGTAAGTTAAGCTAACGTTACTAACTAGCTTTGTGCTAACTATAGTACCTTTTAGCCACTTAGCTTCCACACAAGTAGCTTGAAGAAACAAAACATGGGAACACAGCCCCAACTTTTTGTTTGGATATAGGAAACCCCGGGCATTATTTCGCTGTTAACTCATCATGTCAAAAGACACATTGAGAAGTTGTATCCTACATGTTGTTTGTAGACAGACTGTCACTCGCATCACATAGTGTGTGTGTGTGTGTGTGTGTGTGTGTGTGTGTGCGTGCGTGTGTGTAAGTGAGTTAGGGATTAACCGAAAGCTCATGACCGTGCAGTGTGTGACCTGCAACATGCACACAATCAGGGAGCTAATTGTTAGGAGGTTGAGTGTGTTTAGAGTTTGGTTTTCTTGAAAGAATATTATGTTGCATGATAACACTTTCTGTTTTAATATGAAGAAATGTTTTTCCTCTTTTAGAGTTAAGATTATATAAACTGAGGTTAGGTTGTTTTATCATACAACTGCAACATTGCCTCAACACATCTCCTTGGTCTGAATATTAATAATACAAATAATAATAAACCTTATGTATAGTACTTATCAGGTACAAAGTGCTTCACAGAGAGTAAAATACCTAATGATAAAATACATACAGATAATGAACAAGATCAAATTTAAAAACCAGTCAAATAAAAAGGGTGCTCAGATTAAATCAACTCGTGCTTTCTGATAAAAGTACATTTTTAGACTTAAAAGCTGTCACTGCTGATCACAGCCTTATTTCCTCTGACAGGTCGTTCCAGGGCCTCAGTGCCCCAACATTTCTGTCCCATTTTAGCTTTCAGCCTGCACTTTGGAAGATCTTAAACTACGCAAAGGTTCTTGAGGGATTTAAAAAGTCATAAATTACGTCTGAACCCTGGTCATAAAAAGCCTTAAAGGTATTCAATAAGATCTTAAAATAAATCCTAAAAAGAAACAGGAAGCCAATGTGAAGCTAAATCAGTGGTGACGTGATCGTACCTCTTGGTTCTGGTTAAACACTGAACATGAGATCTTGGGGGGGGCGATGTCGTTGCTTGAGATTCCTGTACTGAGTCCTGCAGGCTTTGCATAGCGTCGCAAACGGCCTGCTATCTGATTATTGGTTTATCTGGAGATAAAGGTCAGCCTCAAGGAGAAGATGTTAGACGCCTTACATTTCATCAATCATCTGTATTGACCTTTGACCTCTGGTCTTTTACTTCAGAATATGCTCTTAGTAAGAAGGCGTAAATCAATGCCATTGCCTACAATTCATCATCTTTGACATTTTGTGATTTGATTTTAGTCTTTACACTGGATTTATTTCTCCGTGTCTCCATCAGTCATGGCTGTAGTGAGGTTCTACAGTAATGAAGTTGTGAATGGGCGAGCTTTACAGAGGGCCGCCAAGCTCCGCCCGCAGCTGTCCATCACCACCGAGCTGTGCTACAATGTGGAGCTGACGGGTGAGTGTGTAACCGCTCGCACGTTGATGATGAAGGCACTAATAATTGGAGATGCTGAGGTTGCACACAAAGTTTAGTTCATGAATATAACTATTAAGTGTGTGCCTCCTTTTTGTGTGTGGCAAGCGGAAGAGCAAACGTCCGACTGCAGTGAAAATGTTGTTTTTAAAAGACTAAACGTCATCAGATATACTTCAAAGCAGAATATTTCGTTAGATCAAAACATGTTAAATGTAACATTATTACATCATTGTATTAAATGTAGACGCTCTGGAGTTATTGGAAATGTTTGGATCACACAAGTCGGAAAAGCTACGTATCCACCACTTCAATATAATTATACAAATAGTATAATATTAATGTTAGTGAAGCCTAATCTTTATCTGCAACTGTGCAGAAATACCAGGTTTAAACATAATGAATAGACGTGCAGACAAAGGCTGTGCATTCAAGTGTGGATTTAGAATTTGATGTCAACGTTATGAATGAAGTTTAAAAGTTTTCTGTACAGTCCTAGTAGCCTGGAGCAATTTTCCACACATTTCCAATCTTTTCCATTTATCCATGTCGCCATGTTCTCATTTGTTTCCTCCTGCTCTCTGCTGCAGGCTGTGAGAGTCTCAGTGCCGAGCAGAAGGAGGTTCTCCTCTGGCTGTTCCGTCCTCCCCTGCAGGCAGAGCCGCTGTCTGAGAAACCAAACCTCACAGAGGGCAGCGGGGAGAAACTGGTGGAGATTGGACCCAGGTACTACTGCATGATAAATGACCTCTATTACATGCTGTGGCTCTGCTTGTGTCCTACAATGGGCTTTATGTTCTTCATTAAATTGAAGACATCTGAAACTGATGACCTGGGCGGTACATGAAAAAAAGTATCTGACAGTCTTCATTAGCGGGGGAGATGGCTGACTTGTCATGGAGATTGTCAGCGGTGACCTGATAACAGAAATGTGGTCAATGCTGATATGTTTTGCAGCTGGGCAGTAAATTAAAGGTGCAGTAGTTACATTCAGGTCCACAGATCAACAAGACAAGCAGGACCTGTTGTGGGCCCAACATACAAGCGTTGGCATGAGAGCTGTCCAAGATATTAAAGGTTAATCTGTTCTGTACAGGACACCTGAAATAATAAATGGTTGATTATTAGATTAATAATCTGGCGTGATTATCACAGGAAGATAATATGCAAATGTAATGTGTCATACTGACTGTGGGTGAATATGATTTGTATTCTTATGAATGCCAGCAAAAGTTAACCTTATGGTATACCTTCAGGTTATTAATGATTTTGATAAAACAAAATGTTTTGAATCAGTGACTCATTACCAGACATCAAGTGCAAAAGTCTTCAAACTTGTTTTGCTCTTCAGGTTGAACTTCTCCACCGCCTGGTCCACCAACGCCGTGTCCATCTGCCAGAGTGCCGGCCTCACTGACGTCACACGGGTCGAGCTGTCTCGCAGGTTTCTAATCAAGGTTTGCACACACACACACACACACACACACACAGACACACACACACACACACACCTTTTTATAGAGCACTGATGAGATCTGTGTGTCCTCCCCTCCAGACAAAGAACGGAGAGAGTGTGAACAAACTTGATGGAGACATAAAGAAGCTGATTGAGTGTCTGTATGACAGCATGACAGAATGCATCTATCAACATCCCATCACCTCCTTCACCGTGGAAACCAAGCCACAGCCGGTGTTTGAGGTGGACATCCTGGGGAAGGGTCGTGCAGCCTTGGAGACGGCAAACAATGAACTGGGTGAGACTCTTAAAGGTTTCTAAATTAGTGGAGTCTCTCAAAGCTCTCTTCAGCTTCAGCCTCTCCATCTTTTGACTTTTCCTACTCAGACTGAGTCTCTTATGATGTTCTGTAAACTTCCTCTCTTTTCTCTTTCCTCGTGTCTCTCTTTTCAGTATTGCAGCTTTTTGACTGAGTCTGCTGGAGGTAACGATGTCACATGATGCATGACATTATTACTTAGCTGGTTGAAGTCACAGGACCGCAGCGATGCCACTGTTTATCTCCCACGTGCATGTGTGTGTGTCTAATGTGATAGAAATCAAACCCAAAAGAGGGAAAAGCTTTCTCTGTTACTGGAGAGACACATACTGAATAAGTTGATCTGACTGGTTTCGTCCAGCTTTTATGTTTCCAGCCGACTCTTTTCTCTCAACAGAGACGATAAGTAAAAAGGTTTTAAATGATAAAGTTGACTTTTGGGTAAACGGTGTAACTATAAACTCAGAATTTAAACATTTTACTTTCTAATGCCCCAATAAGGGCCGTAACTAATAAGCATTTTGATTATGGAAAATGTTTTCTTACTAAATCGATTCATTGTTTTGTCTAAAAAATGTTAGAAAATAATTTTTAAAATGTTCCATTTCCATTTCTTACAGCCCCCGGGGAACGTGTTCACGTTCCACACAAAGATTTAAAGTTTAAAACAACATAGGTTTATGAAAAGCAGCAGATCCTAACAATAAGAAGTAGCTACTTCATAGCATTTGTGATAAATGTTCTCTCGATCGACACATCAACTCATCACCTTTTTTGAGGTTTAAACGGACACTGCCCACCGCGACAGACAGAACGTGGTGTGTGTGTGTGTGTGTGTGTGTGTGTGTGTGTGTGTGTGTGTGTGTGTGTGTGTGTGTGTGTGTGTGTGCATTTGTTCACACTCTGCTGAATCACTTCTGCGCAGCTTCATTAATATTCACAAGCTGCTCAAATAGAATATTTTAAGTGCATAATTTGTAGGCTCTCCCATGCTCAACCGGTGAATTAAGGAGATGAAAAATGGCACGTCTGGAACCTATTGACACTATAGACGTTTAATTCCCGCTAAGGGTTGTTTACACCTTCACTATTTTGCTTCCCCCAGTTGAGTTAAACGTGGTGTTTAATAGAAGGGGCACAAATTCTTATAGGTGACAACACATCTTAAAGCAGCGTTTACTTACTGTAATAATCCTTTATAATAACAGTCTCTGCAAATTAAAAGGATGAAATGTAACTTTACATGCATTAGATACTGTGTGATACTTAAGTGTGTGTGATGTCTTTAATTGATTGATTTGCATCCTGGCCCGTGTTAAAGCTTCATCTACAAAATGATCATTTGTTTATCAATTACAGTTTTGCTTTTGTCAAATGCAGCTCCCATTTACTTCTCGATTCACAACCTTTGTTAAAGAAATCCTGGCAGTTTAGTTATTGATCACTTTCAGGGTGAAGTCTTCCTTTTTAAATGAGTGCAAACTACTTTGTAAGTTAATGTCTGAACTGCTGTTTATAATAACTAATTATACAAAACAAATTCCATCTTTGGTGGTGGTTGTTTTTTTATACAGGGCTGGCATTTGACTCCTGGGATCTGGACTACTACACATCGATGTTCCAGAGGATTAAAAGGAACCCCACCAGTGTGGAGTGCTTTGACCTGGCCCAGTCCAACAGGTGAGGTTTGTCCACAACGAGCAGCTTGGCCGGACTGCTTTGTGTTGCTCGGCTCTGTAGTCTTTGTTCCTGAGTGGTTTTTTTATTCTGCAATGTGTTCTTTGTGCCCCGGTGTCCCAGCGAGCACAGTCGTCACTGGTTCTTCCGTGGGCGGATGGAAATTGACGGGCAGGAGCAGAAAGAGACTCTTTTCAGTCTTATAATGGACACCCAGCGGCACAGCAACCAGAACAATGTCATCAAGTTCTGCGACAACAGCAGGTGGGAGTGGAAGGTGTGTGTGTGTGTGTGTGTGTGTGTGTGTGTCTGTGTGTGTGTGTGTGTGTGTGTGTGTGTGTGTGTGTTCGCACTGACTCAATGTATGCGTGTGTGTCCAGTGGTATCAAAGGGATGGAGATTGAGTGTGTTTACCCAAAAGATCCATCCCAAGCCAGCCCGTACGAGACACGGCCCTCTCTAAGACACGTCATCTTCACAGCAGAAACTCACAACTTCCCGACAGGTCAGGACACACAAAACATCTTGTTTAGTTGCAACTTAATTCTCCTCTTTCGTCCTCATGCAAGTAATCCTTATCAAACCCATCTGACCTGTAGGTGTAGCACCTTTCAGCGGAGCCACCACAGGCACAGGGGGTCGTATCAGAGACGTCCAGAGTGCTGGACAGGGAGGCCACGTCATCGCCGGCACTGCAGGATACTGCTTCGGCAACCTGCACGTACCAGGTCTGTAAACCAGCGTGCGTCACCTTGTTAACTTAAAATGTGAAATAGTTCTTAAATGAATAATATCCTTTGTCACTGTCCATGGCTGCAGGTTACGTTCTCCCCTGGGAGTCTGAAGGAGAGGGCTGGGAGTATCCTTCCAGCTTTGCCTCTCCGCTGCAGGTGGCGATTGAGGCCAGTAATGGAGCCTCAGACTACGGCAACAAGTTTGGAGAACCGGTCCTGTCAGGTATTGAACCCCGCCAATGCATGCCTAGATTTACTTTAACCGTTAATTCTTTATTTGTTTATCTGCATTTTATTTTTCTAGATTTTTAATTGTTTAGTCTATAAACAGTTTTTAAAAATGGTGCAAAAAATTAAATTTGCAATTTCTCACAGCGACGTCTTCAATTTGTTTTTGTCCGACCAGCACCTTAAAGATATTCAATTTACTGTCATCTGTGACAAAGCAAAGCAGTGAATCCTCCGTCTGTCTATTGGCCAAATAGATTAATCCACTAATTGTTTCGGCTCTAATTGATTTATGTTCATTGTTGATTAATCAATTTATTTATTTGAATATTATATATTATTATTATATGAATAGCATCAAATGTTTCTTAGATAAAACCAGAATGTGTGTCATGTCAAAATCAGTTCTTTATTCTGATTTAGTTGCCAAAAAACTAATTATTTTTAGAATATAAAACCGAGAACATCGAGACATTTAAGCATCTGTGAAACTGAAATCAGCAAATGGAGGTTTCCACTTGATAAAGGATGTTGTCATTTGTTATAATTAATTTTCTCTCCGTCAGATGGGTTGATTGATATTAAATTGTATTTAGCATTTTAATAAAAAATGTTCTGATTCCCTCCTCCTAGGTTTTGCTCGTTCTTTCGGCATGCGGCTGGCTAATGGAGAGCGGCGGGAGTGGATTAAGCCTATCATGTTCAGCGGTGGTCTCGGTTCTATTGAAGATACACATGTAAAGAAAGAAGAAGCTGAGACTGGTAATGCGTTTGCTCAGTGTGTGTGTGGAATCAATGCAGAGACTATATTTAGAGATATCGATTAACGACTCGGTGTCCCTCTGCTCCTCTGCTGTCCTTGTCGATCAGGAATGGAAGTGGTGAAGATCGGAGGCCCGGTGTACAGAATCGGCGTTGGAGGAGGAGCGGCCTCTTCCGTAGAAGTACGCTCGCTACAGTTAATCACACAGCTGTGACCTCACCTGGTGCAGAGGTTTCGGGGTATTTTTAAATACGTTTTGGATTGCAGGTCCAGGGGGACAACTCCAGCGACAGGGATCTGGGTGCAGTTCAGAGGGGAGACGCTGAGATGGAGCAGAAGATGAATCGTGCTCTCAGGGCGTGTCTGGAAAGAAGCAGCGGGAACCCAATCTGCAGTATACATGATCAGGGGGCGGGAGGAAACGGTATGAAACATAAGCTTTTTTTTAAAATAAATATAGTATAAAAAATATCCACCAAACATTTTATCGTCTCTTATACATTTTTCTTTTGTTTTAAACATGGAAGATGATAAATCTAAAATAAAAGGACTGCTTTCAAGATACTATACATCAACCACATTTACGTGTATCCATCCTTATATCAATACCATATTTACCCTTTTATTTATATATATTATACAATCATTTAAATTAAATCAAGAAAAACCAAAAAAACACATTAAAAAACGATTCTGTATTCACGCTCCTTTAAACTCGTGAACCTGGATACACCCTGTCCCACAACTCGTATATTTTAAGTGCATTTTTAATTTTAGATGTACATGTTTCCATCTTCAGGTAATGTGCTTAAGGAGCTCAGTGAGCCAGCGGGAGCCGTGATCTACTGCAGTAGATTCAAGGTATTTAGCACATGAACACGGCAACACAAAGATACACAAACACACACATTCTGCCTTTTCTTATTGTTTTCCTCTTCTCTCCGTCTGTGTTTTACAGAAAGGTGACCCCACACTGAGTGTACTGGAGCTGTGGGGGGCTGAGTATCAGGAGAGCAATGCCCTGCTGCTCCGTCCTTCAGACAGAGGCTTCCTGGAGAGAGTGTGTCAGAGGGAGAAGTGTCCTGTTGACTTTGTGGGAAACATCACTGGAGACGGCAAGGCACGTTTCAGCCGGGATCAAGTCAATAAATGCACATTCATCGTACTAATGAATCCACTTAAGTGATCACACTAATTAATATAGATTCAAGTTCAGCGTCATTGGGTTTATTTAAATCTAATTTCTCCCACAGATTGTGCTGGTGGATGACGAGGGAGGCAGAGGTGATCAGGCAGACGGGGGGCGCTGTCCTGTCGACCTGCAGCTGGAGTGGGTTCTGGGGAAGATGCCGCAGAAGGAGTTTAAGATGGAGCGTCGGGCCCCGACCCTTCAGCCTCTGGTTCTTCCTGCAGGACTTAAAGTCAAAGATGCACTGGACAGAGTTTTACGTTTGCCTGCTGTGGCGTCCAAACGCTACCTGACCAACAAGGTGTGTTCTTCATCCGTTCATCAGCCTCTGTCTTTAGTAGACATTTTGTTGACCCAGCTGTCCTGACCTCACCCACCCACCATCCACCCCAGTGCCTCTTTGTCCTCAGAGCCCAACCAGAGGTGTCCTCCAAGAACATTTATGTTATTTATTCAGTTAGTTATTTGTTTTTCTTATTTCTCTTTCTTTCTTCCTTTGCTTAATTCTGTCTCTCCCCTTTTGCTCTCTCACCCCTCTATATCTTCGTCAATTAAAACCTATCCATCCATACAAACGCACACACACACCTGAACACATGCGTACCACATTTGAAATTTAAGCCACACATCATGCCTTTTTTCTTTCTCTCTCTTTGTTTTCTCTCGTGTTGTTATTGTGTCGCTCGCTCTTTTGCTTCCTTATATCTCGCTCTCTCATATGTTTCATGTGTTTGTTTTCATGCTGGTCACTTGCATTGAACTATAAACCAAAAGAAGTACATTTTGTGCAGACACTTTGTGACTCTACGTCACCCCACTGCTTCTCTCTCTCTCTCTCAGGTGGACCGGTCGGTGACTGGGTTGGTTGCCCAGCAACAATGCGTCGGCCCTCTCCACACCCCATTGGCCGACGTGGCTGTTGTTGCTCTGTCACCGTTCAGCCTAGAGGGAGCAGCTACTGCCATCGGGGAGCAGCCAATTAAAGGCCTGGTCTGTCCTGTAGCCGGGGCTCGCATGGCTGTTGGAGAAGCTCTTACAAATTTGGTGTTTGCCAAAGTCACAGCGCTGCAGGTACAGTACATGATGATTTGTCCCTACAAAATAAAATAACAACTCTGTTGATGTTCTTCAGGTTAGAATTGGTACACAGAACAGATGATATGTTTTTTCCTCTTTCAAATAAATAACCCTGATCTCCCCGTCGTGTGTTTCAGGATGTGAAGTGTAGCGGTAACTGGATGTGGGCTGCCAAGCTGCCTGGTGAGGGTGCCAGTCTGTGGGAGGCCTGCAAAGCCATGTGTGAGGTCATGGGTCAGCTGGGAGTGGCCATCGATGGGGGCAAGGACTCTCTGAGTATGGCCGCTAGAGTGGGGAAAGAGACGGTCAAAGCTCCAGGTACTGTCTGTCTGTCTCTCTGTCTGTCTCTCTGTCTGTCTCTCTGTCTGTCTCTGTCTGTCTGTCTGTCTGTCTGTCTGTCTCTCTGTCTGTGTTTGAGTGTCTTAGTTAAGCTTGACTGTCCCGCTGCTTCTGTTTTAGGTGCTCTGGTTATTTCGGCATATGCTGTTTGTCCTGACATCACAGCCACTGTGACACCCGACCTTGAGGATCCAGATGGCAAAGGTAATTCACACAATGATAATGTTTTAACTTATCATTATCTAAGTAAATGCTGATTTATTTTTCCCTGATGGTGATAAATAAGTCCTAAGTGTTACATTAGTGCTACGCTCTGACGTCAACTGAAAGCTGGTTTTCTTTGCAACAGCGGCACCAACAATAATACCACTTTGAAACACTAGGGGGGGGGGGGGGGAAGAGTCCTTCAGGAGCATCCTGTATGTCTGACTGTCTTTCATTCATGGTTTTGGTTCAGTTAACTGAAATAGGACTTCTGAATCTGATATGTCATCATCTCACCCAGACGGCACACATCTTTCTCTCTCTACCAAATATACAAAAATATGCACACACACTCCTCAGTAACAGACTCGTACCCTTTGTCCTCTGTGTGCAGGCGTGTTGTTGTGGGTTCCTCTCAGTCCAGGCCGTCATCGTCTGGGAGGCTCTGCTCTGGCTCAGTGCTACAGTCAGCTGGGAGACTGCTCTCCTGATCTGGAGCAGCCAGAACTATTGGCTGCCTGCTTCAACACCACACAGGCTCTCATACACGGTCAGCAATGAGCTACCTGCCACAAAGGAGAGAAAAGCTTAACATTGTTTACTGTGATTCAGTCTTTGTGCAAACTTTTCTTTAGCTTTATTTGCATTCTTTATTCTCTAATCGTAAGGCCACAGCGTTTCACTGTGATACACAGCCACCTGGTGGTTTTACTGTGTATTTTCATTTGATAAAAAGCAGCCGGAGCTGGTGGCTCTCATCTTTTCTGTGACATTTTATTCCCTCATGATGAAAGGAAACGTAAATATTCCAGCAACCCTCTAAAGTTGTTATAGTAAAAGTGTCATTGAAAACTGTGGAAGATGATATTGGACGAGACTGACATTGGGAGTTTTCTTTGCTTCTTTCAGATCGTCTGCTGAGTGCCGGACATGACATCAGCGATGGCGGCCTTATTTCCTGCTTGCTAGAGATGGCGTTTGCAGGAAACCGTGGGATTGATGTTGAGCTGTCATCACAAGAAACTGGAGGTTAGTGAGCTGATGTGTCCCTTAGTTTGGTTTCTGTGTTATTCACACGTACACAATATGAACTGTGGTTGTAATCATAAAGTCATGCAGTGTTTTTGCGGCGTCTCTTTTCTGCACAGTCATAGAGCTGTTGTTCAGCGAGGAGCTGGGTTTGGTTCTGGAGGTTTCACAGCTCGATGTAGAAACGGTGTGTCGGAGATACAGCGACACAGGCGTGCAGTGTCATCGTGTCGGCAGAACCTGCGGCTTTGGGCCAGAGGCTGTGGTGAGACATCAACCTCAGTATGCATCTCAACGGTTGATATTTCACCTCTGATTATAACCGTTGTTTTTCTTTTTCCTTGTGTTACAGGTCAGTGTTCGTGTGGATGGACAGGAGGTACTTAAAGAGTCGCTGCCTAACCTCAGAGCATTATGGGAGGACACCAGTTTCCAGCTGGAGCGCCTCCAGACCAATGAGATCTGTGTTAAACAGGAAGAGGAAGCGCTAGCCAAGAGGACACAGCCGTACTTCAAACTGACCTTTGACCCCTCTGTAATGCCCAGCATCAGCCCGCTCAGTAAGACCAAACAGGATTGGTAGCATTCACAATGATTTAGTGCATTCAACAGCAACTGACCAACATGAAAGCTGGAGTGTGGGACTCTTACGTCCGTTACATTTCAGCCCTTGCCAAACTGCTGAATTAAGTTTATCGCCGTCGGGGAAAGCTTTCTGTATTTCGCAGTAAACTGGAGTTGTGATGTCTGAGGGGACTTTCCTGCGCTGGCACACTGTTATGTGTTTCATGTCAACCAGCCAGAGTAAAGGTGGCAGGAAGGGGGAGAGGGACAATAGCGACCGTAGCAGCTAGGAATTTGACGGGGGAAGTTTCTGGAATGAATGCTCCAGATAAAATAGAAACTTGGCGTTCAGAGGAAGGATCAAAGTATAAAAAAAAAAAGAAAGCAATCGATGGCGAGGACAAACACGTGTTGATTTACCGGCATACCTCATAAGCACACATCAACAGTGTTTGTGTAATGACTCTCACTGCAAGAAGGGGGAGTTTAAAACAACCCAAGTATTCAGTGCATTGATATCAAAACTTTGATCTTTGAGTAGTTATAAC
Organism: Cottoperca gobio; assembly: GCF_900634415.1. Lineage (NCBI taxonomy): Eukaryota > Metazoa > Chordata > Actinopteri > Perciformes > Bovichtidae > Cottoperca > Cottoperca gobio. The sequence goes on from NC_041358.1 coordinate 22,018,680, forward strand.
CTCTCATTTTTATTTTAATCTCTCTGATGCGTGTTGTTCTTCCAGGTGCACGTCAGCCTCGCGTCGCTGTGGTCAGGGAGGAGGGCAGTAACGGAGACCGAGAGATGTCTGTGTCTCTGTATATGGCGGGCTTTGAGGTAACTGTTTAGAGCTTTATTAAAAGGGCTGAACAATTCATCCGAATATTATCAGAAAACGCAACACGTACTAGTGTAATATCCCAATTACAGGAGGCGACATATTAGTTAAAAGCAAAACGTGTCAAAATACCATTCTGAATTAAGTATTGTGGTGCTGCAGAGATGTATCGGCCTACAATTCGTATTCTACAGACCTATTTGGTACATATCCTCACAAAATATCCATGATGATCATTCCCTCCCTATTCATGAACTGGATATATGTTGACCATATGTCTATATTTATTTGTGTAGGTGTGGGATGTCAACATGCAGGACTTGTGCTCTGGCTCCATAAGTCTGGAGTCTTTCAAAGCAGTCGTGTTTGTTGGTGGATTCAGCTACGCAGACGTCCTGGGATCAGCTAAAGGCAAATAAAGATCCATATGTACACACACTCATAGACTGCTTGATATACAAATTATTGTTTGTGTAATGCATGTCATCCTTCATAATAGGTTGGGCTGCTACTGTTGCATATAACCCCAAGGCCAAGGCTGAGTTTGATCGCTTCCGGCGGCGGGACGACACACTGAGTCTGGGAGTGTGTAATGGCTGCCAGCTGCTCGCCCTGCTGGGCTGGGTGGGAGAGGACAAGGATGGAGCAGGTAAGAGGACGAGGCACAAAAAGCCATGCCTTTTAATAGGAAAAACAATTCTATAGTGGTGAACTGAGACGATGCAAAAGCAATACGTGAAGAAATGAACGTAATCATCACAGAGGAGACCTTTTAAAAAAGGTTGCTGAGTTTAAAATTCTTTCCAATTTCCCTCGCAGAGACTGAAGTGGTGCTGACCCATAATAAGTCCGGCAGGTTCGAGTCTCGGTTCGTCAGTGTTGGGATCCAGGAGTCCCCGTCCGTCTGGCTGAGAGGCATGGAGGGCTCAGCTCTGGGAGTCTGGGTTGCACATGGAGAAGGTACAGTAACATGTGGTTGTCCTGAACTTGGCAAAACTGGTGCGTGTAGTCAAGGAAGGCAGCATTGCATCGAAATGAATTGAAAGCCCATTTGTTTGGTATTCATTTATTTTTTAATCCAAAATGACAGGTGTGAAACCTCCACAGGACAGTAGCACATGGTGAAAAAAAACTCACAATTATTCCAACACTCAAGTTGTTTTTTTATGCGCTCACTTTGCTATGTGAAACCAAGGTCGGGTCACCTGCCAGGCACTACAGAAATATGGCTATATCGTGCATAAAGCATCTTCTCTATTCAGATTAATGTATTTTTGTACGTTACCTGATAGAAATACATTTAATAAACTAAATGTAACACCAACGTGAACCTTGGTTCAGACTTTCAGTTGTGTTAAAAGTTTTGAACTTGCACAACTCATTCTGGTGACTCATAAGTTGCAGGTCAGTGTGTTCTGTAATCAACAGCTGTGTTTGATATTCATTTCCCCCCCCCCCCCCCCCCCCAAACTTCTTCCCTTCACAGGTCTGATGCAATTCCGTAGCTCTCTGGCCGAGGACCAAATTATTTCTGGTGGGCTCGCACCTCTCCGTTACCTTGACGACCAGGGTCATCCCACTGAGGAGTACCCTCTGAACCCTAACGGCTCCCCGCAGGGCGTAGCAGGGCTCTGCTCCAGGGACGGGAGACACCTGGCCATGATGCCACATCCGGAGCGCTGCACCTTGGGCTGGCAGTGGCCCTGGGCCCCGAGGGACTTCAGACCCTCTCTCACACCTTCCCCCTGGATACGCATGTTCAAGAACGCAGCTGCCTGGTGCAGCAACACGGAGTAGTAATATTCTGTTTGCATTGGTGCTGCCAAAGTAGTATTATTGTCTTTTGGGGGTTGTGGGTCAACTGAAACAGGAAGTGTGATACTTACTGTGGTACTTTGTCTGTTTGCATTATTACCTGCTGTAATACTTTATGACTTTGAGACTATTGTGGATTCTTGTTGACTTTGTTTACATTCTACAGGTTTCAGTCAGGCAGTCACTGTACATGTTACAAAACTGTCATGTACGAGTCAAGTCTGCTGACGTTATCAATGTTAAACATGGAATTTGATAATAAATACTTAAAATAAAAACATCAGAAGCACATGTGTGTCATGTTTGTTTTTTTAAAACGCATAAATATTCTTCAATAACACAAATGTACACTATCAAGTATTTACATATAGTAGAATATTACAGACACGACAGTTTATCTCAAACTTAATTCTGGACCAAATGTTCTGCACAGTTAGACTCTAACTGTTGCATGACTACAAATGACACAGTGGACAGTTTTCTTTCTAGGTAAGAAATGTGGATTATAATTGAAATATATAAAGGAATTTAAACAAGCCTATTTAATATGGATTAAAAAATGATGTCCCATCCAAACACTGCAGTCCACAGGACGTTCATGACATTGTATTTTAAATATCACTCTCACGTATGCTTTGTAAACACTTGACAATCAGGCCGAGTCCACAGTCTGAGAGGCTCAGACGCCGTCTAACATCTCATCTGTTTCACGCTGTGCTGTCGTCAATATTCCTGCATCCACTAATCCAACTAAACACAACCAGAAGGAAGCAATCCAATGAAAGTCCATGTCAAACAGCTTGTACTGACACTCCAGCAGCATCTGTCTACAGTTAATTCCCCATCACTCCTTGGGAGGTTGTAGCATTTGCAGAGTGTCCTCTCTCTGGCGCCATCTGCTGGTTGATGTTGATCACGCAGATAAGGAGCAGGACGACCACCACCAGGTCATCTAAGACCCCCAGCACTCCACACAGGGAGGGGTCTGTTTCCAGGGTATCTGCTGATGAGGAGACGGGGTCCAGAGGAGGGTAGGAGATGGAGACCACGGTCCCCACACAGCACAGGGCCACCCTGAATAAAAACAACCACACAAGTCCTCCCATGGTGCCCAGGCCTCGGGTCAGCAACTGCAGGAGAAGAGGCGCGTCACAAAGGTAGTCTGTTACCTGGAGGGGTCAGTGTGAAGATGACAACACAAGTCAGAAGAAAACATGACATTTATATATAGATATGAACATGCAAACATGATATATAATTGTACATGATATTAGGCCAAAGACTAAATATAGTATGAGAAGGAAAACTCACTTTTCAGCCAAATGCATGCAATGTGTTATGTACTTATTTCAAAAGAAAGGAAGCACTCATCCGTGGTAGGGCAACTAGGTGTGTCTGTGAGGTGTGTGTTGACACCTCCATTGTTGGGCCTTGTTGGACAATAAATCCTGGAGGTTGCATAAGTGGTTACCAAATGCCAAATACCAAATACCTGTTACCAAACTCTTTTATCAGAGGGAACGGTGGAAGAATTCTCATCTTTCCCGTAATCTAATCTGATGTTACAATTCAAGGCTGTTACACAACATTGCACCACCTGATACAGACACAGGTAAAGGGTGTAGAATAGGGAAAACTACTGTGAAAGAATAGTTTCTAATAAGGTTAGTTAGAGTACTGACCCTTCGCGGGGCTCCAGAATAACGTTTGTTATATTCTGTGATTTCCCCAAGAACTTCCTTTGACTGCTGGTCTGATCGACTCTCGTTAAAAAGATTACACAGCACACTGACCTGGAAAATAAGAAACATTTTATTCCACGTTCACACTCAAGCTTTTCATCGAACCTTTCATGGGATCATGCATAAAGTACCTTCTGTCTGCAGAGAGGGCAGCTGATAGCATCCAACCAGGATCCATGTCTCCAATAGGCGATCAGACAGGGAGCTGCAGAATCAAATAAACCAACACTTTTACATTTAACATTAAACAGTTTATACTCTATTGCATCATTCCAGTAAAACTGTGATGGAACTCTGATGCAGGCATGACGAGCATGCGCTAAAGTTACAGTATTGTAACTTAATGATAACAGGCCGTGTTTGGGAGATCAAGGATTAAAAAAGGCTCTGAGTATAAAAGGCGACACACAAGTGGGTCAGGACTACTGTGTTATGATGTGGTAAAGGTACTGCAATACAAATATCTATATAATCTGGGACAGATAATATCAAGGTTAAACGGTTGTGCATTTGTGCCATAAACATACAGCGTGTTGCAGGTATGACTGTCTCATAGCAAAGCACTTTCTTGTCTGTAAGCACTGGACGTCCTTCTTCCACAATATATTTTAGATAAACTTAAAAGGTAAAAGGTATGATACCCCCGCACCTTTCGGGTCAAATGGTTCTGGTCACAGAGTGCAAATGATAAAGTTTGGGGACGTCTGCTTTAGTTGCTCATAGTTGCTAGAACATCCTGGAGGTATCTTCAGACTCGAATACTTTGAGCTTCGTGTGTGCTTGATGTGACTGAGTTGCGAGTAAGTCACATACATTTCTTTCTAGTTGCATTGTGTTTTTTTGCTATACATATATTGTATAAGGCTGCCTTGCCTCACGTAATATCTGGGTGTAAAGTGCAAATGAAAGATGGGTCTATCTAATTATACTCGATATAATACGATGATGTAACACAATCACATCTTTTATTTAAAGATTTGCATTTAAGGGTTCACTTCTGCACATCTGTGAACAGCTGATTGATTGTGTTTAACTTTGGTGACTCGCTACATCTTAAATAACCGTACACCTTTGAGAAGAATGCTTTTAGTAAAGTTGTCATGTAAGAGGCAGAGTTGGAAAACCATGGCAACGGTTAATTATTGAAAGCCTGAAAAGAAGCCTCGAGACACACTGATGTTACACTGATCAGCCAATGAAATAAAAAGTTATACACTACAGGTGAGCAAGTGTGAGAGTGAAAGACCAATGAATTAATTCAGTCTCCGATGAGCGAGTAAACAATCACATGAATGAAAGAACTTGTCCGCTCTGATACTCGTGTGTCAGTTTGTGTGTTGGAGTGTGTTGAATCTCGTACCACAGAACAAATGGCCACAGTTCGTCTGAACTGGGAAACTGGCCGTCTGCAAGCACACTGGACAGTGCCAGTCTCGGCTTGTGGATGGACGTGACTGTGTAGCTTCCTAAAGAGATGAGAAGAGAAGAAAACAGAGACGGGAGGTAGAAAACAGGAAGAAGAAAATATGAAGCAGAGCAATAGTTGATAAAACACTTTATGGCCAAATGTATTATTCCTGATACTGTGTTCTATAGAACAACAAAAAGCTACACAATACATGTTCTGGGACTTTTGATTATGGTCTGGGATTAGACATGTAAACAGTGAGATTATTATCATTCGTTGGCAGCTATCTCCACATGTGACCCTAATAAATAAAGCTGTGTGTTTGTGCTGTTTACACCGTTTGTTGAAGATCTCAGACATTTAAAAAAAAGAAAATGAAAATTCAACACTGAAGAACCTGAAAAACATAAGTTTCATATATGTGCTCACTGCGTGTACGTGGGTGAAATTCTCACCTTATGGCGGCACATTAACGTTGATGCTGACCGCTCGGGTGAGCGCAGCAGAGATCTGGATGACCTGAGGTGGCCATGACCCGCTGGATCTTCAGAGGGGAGATGGTCCAGTCTGCAACGTGACACAACATGGCGACAATGACAAAACGCCTTAAATACTGCTGGTGAGGAGATACTGACACAAAACTAACGATTTGTGAGGCAAGGTTGATTGCACTCAGCTCTTTTCTATGATGCTGACAGATGCTGATGCTCTGACTACAGCAGTTTGGCAGATACGATGATATGTTGCATCGACAAGTACTGCCATTTACCCAAAATGCTTTTAAAGCTGAATTAATTTGTAAAGTGAATATATTAGATGGAAATTAAAAACTATCAATGCAAGGAATAATGTGAATAGTAAAATAAAAGCAGGCTGCGATTGTAACTGTCACCTGGCATCTTTAACAACTTCAGCTTCACAATCTGGCTTTTATCATCAAATTACATTTACAGTGATTACACTAATCAGCTTATAAAGTTAAGTCAGTTATTGAGACAGATAAACAGATCATTAATACTTGTCATTAATATGTCCGACATGCATATATTCACTATTATCTTATTGTTTGTGGTTTGCTCTGGTCTAAAACATATTTAACGTCATACTTTGTGCAGCTCTTAAAGTAAACAAAAAACTATTTAAAATGTCATATTACGCTGTTTCTAGTCTAGTGCATTACAAATCCGATGGAGCGAACTGAAATTTTCCCTAAACCCAAAACCTAAAATATCTTAAAAGTACAGTTACACTACACAACCTCACTTGTGTTCTAAGAAAACAAAAAGTGACCCTTCCACACGTATGATGAGACTCACCTGGACGGAGAGATGTGGTAAGGCAGCATAGTGGAACTAGAAACAGCAGCTGACCGTAGTCACAGTCTCCTAGAAGGAAGTGAAGTGCTGCCTGGCAGCATCACTGTATAAAATAAAGCTGCCTGTTAATGATCAACTACACCCTCTAATATCAGCTGTTCTCTTTAAGGGAGCAGTAATGAAGTCAGATGAATAAAGCAGGGGTTTGTACACAGTCGTGCTACTCCCAAAACACCACTTGTGACATGGTTACGATAGACTGTGATCAACTTTTAGTGTTAAAGTATTAAAATCATTACATCTAAAAAAGCCCCCCTCCTCCAGTCTGGCCCCAGGCAAACTATTTGGGGTCACATGACTTTCCACCAGATCAAAGCCAGGCTGTGTTTAAGTAGGTTAGATCTGACTCAGCCAATCATTTACCCAAAGTTTACTCTGCCAACAGCCCCGCTTAACATAATTCCTCTCTTACTATAAACTCTTGGTTGTGAAACGCATGTGGATGTCGCTGACATTAACACCTTACAACACTAAGGGTTGTGGAGAGACAAGTCAGCAGTAGATAATCAACCCAGCAACAAAAAGCAGGACTCTCATAGATCCACTGTGGTATAAAAGGTAGATTTCTGTATTCTCTATTCACATTCTTCTAACATTAATATAAAGCAAAAGTGTTGGCAAAATGACTCAAAATATAGCAATAAAGTGGTAAATAAAATACTAAAATAAATATGCTTTGATTAAAAATAACTATCTCACACTGAGTGATAACCTTCTCATAATTCACCAATAGCAGCCATTGCAGAAATATCTTGACAAATATTTACAGTATCAATGTGGATCAGGTCATCTAAAAATAGCAGCTATGAGTCTGGGTCTGGTAATAGCTCAGGAGATCCCCTACTGACGCTCCTGCAGGCCGCAGGGGTAAAGTGCAGTCTCGGGTCACACTGATTTTAGGAGTGTGTGACATATCAACGACTATATCACCTTATTGTTTGCCCTAAAGAGCAATGTAACAATGCGTTGCTGCATTCAACCAAATTGAAATTAAACGTGTAATAAGGCTACTGATACATCTCATCTCCTACAAGCTTTGTTTGGAAATGTCCATAATGTGGCTGAGAGAGCAGGTGACACACTGTAGCCTTTGAATTCTAATTACACACACACCCTCACGTGAGATATGTGAATGGTTAATGTGTGGAGGTTTATTATATTCATGAAAGGATTTACATTCAGAGAACAGTTGGCATGTCAGAAAATACTTTCTATTTTGAGTTCATGTAGCCTATAAATGAAGGGTTGAAACAGATTAACATTCCACTTGTATTCAAAATCCAACTCCAAGCAATACCTGCAAAACTGGCTGTGCAGGATTATTATCGGGTGAGGTTATGTAGTCTTTCGAACTCTGTCTTGTGACGCGCTCTGTAACTCATTTTGTATCTTGTTGTTTGCACCTTATGTTAATTTGTTCATTATTTTGCTTTGCGGGAAAACATAATTGTGTTTCTTTATGTACTGTACTGTACTGTATATAGATGAATGGCAATAAAGTGTCTCTATCTCTTATCTTTTACAGTAGGCCAGGTAGTCGTACATGAAACAAACTGCAATTAAGATTTCATATTGGTTGAGCAAGTGTTATTACTTGTGTTGTTGGCAGAGAAGATGAGGCCAAACAAAGTTATCGAACGAAAGTATAGGGCAAAACACATTTTCTTTAAATTGTTTATTTGATGTTTGCTATAAATGTATCTGTTTGGTGTTTTTGTCGTGTTTGCAGTTTATTATTATTTTGCACATTTCAGTAGCCTTTTCTTACATTTATTTATTGGGTTTTGGTTTTAACTTTTTTAAACAACACAGGGAATTTGATAGAAATATTTTGTTACCTTTGTCTGCAATTCTATGCAGCTTCATGGGGATTTCATACTGTATGTATATCTCTCTCTGTCTTATTAAGCTATTTGTATTGACAGCAGATTAAATACTGCAAACCAAAACAGTCTTTCTTTTATGAAATCTGATGAAATAATTCAAGTTCAAGTTCTTTATTGTTAACAAGCGCGCAGCAATTACAGAGGAGCATTGGTCATTGGCAGTGACAACCTCAGACCTCAGGCAATGAAAGTAAAATCATGCAAGTAAAAGCAAAATCTGAATCTAAGACAGGGCTAAAATATAAACAAACAAAATATAAATAAAGTAAAATAAATGTATTGAAAATTAATGATGGATTGTAAACAGGAATATAGTAAGTATATGCATAATAAGAATATATATATACACACACGCACGCGCACACACACACACACACAGAGGAGTAAACAGTTGTAAATAAAAGCATATAGGCTAAGGGTAAAGTGACGGTTTAAAGTAGTGACAATAGTGATGAGCACAGAGTTTAGGAAAAATAAATACTAATACTAAAATATTACTCTAAAATAAAACTCTGTTCGATTGCATTGTATTTCATCAACGTTACATAATCCATAATCCGTAAATAACGACAGGATGCCATTTAGTAATTACACAGATCAGATTATTTTTTGTCAAACAATACGTTAATTGCAGATCACGTTTACTGATTGGCTACAGCTCGGTTTGATAGCCGTCAATCTTCACATATCTCAACTCTGATTGGATACGGCATGTATCTCCCTTCCCTTTTCTCAACTCGCTGCCTGCAAGCAAGTAAACGCCAAAGAACTAAGAAGCTTTGCCATTCACGTACACTTTACGTTATTTTAAAGTCGGAACGGCCGTCGTGGCTCTCCAATTTACGTATTTGTCGTTGGAGAGCTACCTCTTGGCAGCAGGTGAGGTCAAATGCAGAGGAAAGGAGCGGAAGAGCTTTGCTGACAGGTGGAGGAAAATACTTTAGCTTTAAGCTAAAATGGAACAAATGGACGAGTATAAAACGGCACTGACCGAGAGCCTCGTGATATGGGTAAGGGTTTTTTTTTTTCTCAGTTTATAGCGTTATGACAATGATACAAGGAAACGATTTACCTGTTTGTAGGTGGTGGGGGTGTCCGCGAAAACACTTCACCAGCCCAGAGAAAATCAGGCAAGATATGGCAGTTGGTCGTCAGTTGGTTGTCAGTTAGTCGAACAGTTCATCGTAATTACAGAAATTAGCTTCTGTTGCAGCTGTAACTCAATTAGAGCCTCCATAGCAACAGTGTCAGTCCACCTACGTAACGACGTGAGCTGGTACTGCAGGCTAATAAATACAAAGTTAAAGGTACAAAGACAACACTATCCTTTAGTTTAGTCGATCCTCGCCGGAATTAGGGTGCTAATCCAATGAAGTAGGATATATGTGTGGGATGTTGCTCTTTTGTTAACCTTATGTAACTGATTAAATGAAGCTAACAGCAGCAATAGTTTAGTATCTTCACTTGGCTAGCGTTGCTGCACCTGTCCTTCATGGTTGTGAATCCACGGTCTGTTGGTTGTTTTAGGCTAATTAGATCTCGTGTCTAAATCCTACGGCTATATCAAATCCACACCAGTTACCTTGTTGGTAAACAGTGTTACTGTTTTACAATTAAGTAGGAGGTTAGATTAAACCTTGCATTTTGTGAACATTTTGGCTGTGTTATTGCTTATAGCATAACTTTTGGCAAAGATGTGATTTTTTTTAATTCAACCACAGCTCCAATAATAATAATAATAAGTCAATAATAAACAAATAAAAAATACAGACCCTCAAAATAGTCCTTTTAAAAAAAAAAATACATACTATTTTCATGATTTCCTGCACAAACAATGTTGTTGCTAATTATACATAGAAAATCCCCCTAGCATTTTGTACACAGAAGAATAAAAAAATTCATAAAAAAAAAACAAAACAACAACACTTATAATTCTGATATTGGTTACAATATTTAATTCAGTGAAAATGGAAAATAATATTAATGTATAATAATTTTGTGGCAGTTTGACATGGGCATTTTTGTCCTCGAAGTTCAGAGCAACCTTTTAGAAAATGTGGCCCAAGGTTTAGTCTATCAGGATTTTATGCCATAAACATTTGTGTCCAACTAGGAAACAAAACGTTTCTATCAGTGGTTTAATAAGTTTCCATCTTTAACTTATTAAAAATAACAATACCACTGTGTAAAAATAAGTTACAACTAAAAGTCCTGCAAGTAAAATGACATACGGATGAGCTTAGCCCATAGGCTTAAACATTTACTTAAAGTACCAAAAGGGAAAGTACTCATTATGTAAAATGGCTCATATCACGCTTGTTATTGTATTACTGGATTATAATTAGTGATGCAGTCATGTGTAAGCATCACTAAGGTTGCAGCTGGTAAATGTGTAGCTAATTTCAGCTACTTTCTAGACACATAACTTTAAAAGTTGTTCCCAAAGAGTGGACTTAAATGTAACGCTAGATGTAAATGTTTTGGAGTGAACCTCAAACTGGTTTGGTAATGATCACCATCATAAACAATGGGATGTGTACGGGGTACAGTTGTACAGTTCCTGTTTGAGGAAAACGATGTTAGCTCAGGAGAATTCACCTTACCATCCTAGCTGTTGATTAAATTATTTACATCTTTACTGACGCAAGGAAGCCCTTGTCTTAACCTTGCTAGTACTATCTCCTCTCTCCTTTTAACTATTCTTCCAGTTAGTGGTTTGGATGTAAGTACACCATCTCAACACATCTGCTCTGTTGTGAAATAACTCTCCAGTGATAGCTTTGTCACGATGTGCCTAACATTGTTTTGTTCCCTGCACTCTTCACGGGTTGTTGTCCTGTCCACATGGTTATGCTGTGCTTTGTGCCTCTCAGCTGCAGACCTTCAACACTCCTGCACCCTGCAGAACAGTGGAGGAGCTGACCAGTGGAGCGGCAATATCACAGGCACTGCATCAGATGTAAGAGCACACACACACACACACACACACACACACACACACACACACACACTCACACACACTCACACACTCACACACACACACCCTCTGATTCTACATTAAAGCACTCTACACAAAAAGCTATTTGATGATTCATTTGTAGTGACTTTTCTTTTTTTATGTAGTGCAAACCATTTGTTCAACTATGTAAATCAGCAAAAGGAAACATCAGATTTGTCAGGAAATTAAAATCAAACAATGATGGATTGTTTTATACATTTCACCAATTGGCACCAGCTTTGATTTACATAGGTCCATTGTAGAGGAAGGAGATACCACGCTCTGCTCAGACAGTAACCGTTAGAGTTCACGATGCATTAAAGTTAAGTGCTTGAACCTTAAAGAAAAAGTTGCTGTCACGCTCCACCTACATACACACAGCTGAATGAAAGAACACACCTGGTTTCTAGGAATTATTAAAAAAATATTCTGGATACGTTAGGAAATCATTTGCGTGAGTAAAATAAGTTTGAGAAAATGATTAATATTATATTAAACATTCAATATTATCTAGAATAATTTGACCTTGAACGATGGTGTAGATGAACTGTGTTCCCCTCTGTGTGTTGCAGAGACCCAGCGTGGTTCACTGATGGATGGCTCAGTCGTTTGAAAACAGTTGAGGATAACTGGAGACTGAAGGTACAGAGCAGTGTTGTCTTCCCCATTTCTTTATCTGTCCTCTCTGACTTGTGCTAAATCCTCAGTTTGCTTCAACCCTGCTAAACTGTCCTTGACACTGACCTCCTGCGCTGGTGCTCTTCCCGGCTTAGCCCGCGCTCCTCTGGTGAATGTGTACATGTATGTTTGTCCAAATTTGTCAGCTTTATGTAATGTAATTTAGAAAGAAAATGCATGCCACTCGCTCTCCTTCTGTCTGGCTGTGACGTTTTTCCCTGTTGCTGTTTTCTTCCTACCCTATAGGCCTCTTTCATGTAGGACATTTTGACATGCCAGAGCAGGAAACTGTTTAGATGACTCAAAATGTTTGCTGTGAAAAAGACCTTTTTGTGTACATTTGGAAAAATCTTGATGTTGTGATGGCATGAACATAAATTATGTTTGAAGTGAATCTCTGTTGTGAGTTTGTTCCATTGGTTCCCATTTGACTATAAACTAAGTGTATAATATTTTATAATCTTGTGTGTGATCTCAGATGAACAACCTGAAGAAGATCCTTCAGATGATTGTGGATTATTATAATGAGGTAAGTTGTGGTCATGTGACGTGTACAATATTGGTTTTGACTCTGTCAGCTATTATCTTTTTCATTTAGTCTTAATGTCAAATGTCCTTGTTAGTTTTTATCACATTTATTCGACCTCATCCTGTTTTGTTATTTTTATTCAAGTTTTAGATGACTAAAGTCTGGGCATTTCAGTCTTATCTTCATCAAAGACAACCGTAACTATTTTAGTATAGTTTTAGTCAATGAAAACTATTGATATTTTAGTCTTTCTTTCGTCATCAGACTATATTGAACATTTAAGTTGTGTTATTCTGGCCAAACTGTCACCTTGTTTCTTTCTCCCAAGCCATGTTATTGTCACTGTTAATTTAAGTAAATAAGTTACGTCGAGTCTTCATGATGACTGATCATTGTTTGCTGCTTTAATCCTCAGCACACTGCTGCATTGAAAGAATTAACCTGTAATAATTTGTCAACAAAAATAGAGAGATTTAGTAAAGTTTTAATTTCTTTAAATTTCAAAGGTCGTTGACGAACGTATTAAGTTAACGAAAAGACCACTGCACGATATCCTCCTTGTGTTTGCACAGTTGATGATTGGGAGACACACCTGCTGTATGTGAGAGTCGATACTCTTGTGTGTTCATTCAGATCTTGTGGGAGTTCTAGTAAGCACTGTTTACGTAGCGCCCAACCCTAGGAGCCTGGTGTGCAACTGAGATCAAAACAAGCATCAAGCAGTTAACGCCTGGCATACAATACACAATGGAGTGCTGAAGCCCAGCCATTTTTTGTATCCACTTTGCTAAATCAACACACAACTATTTTATTCATCAGTCCTCTTAATTGTGGTATTGTGTGTTATTTACAGAGCTTTTATAATCAATGCAGTTTCACTCAGTGTTATCCGTCTCTGTCCCATCAGGTCTTAAGCCAGGAAATCTCAGACTTCCCCTTGCCCGATCTGGCCCTGGTGGCAGAGCATGCAGACCCCGTGCAGCTGGGGAGGCTGCTGCAGCTCGTATTGGGCTGTGCTGTCAGATGTGAGCACAAACAAGGTATGTGGCTGCTTTTGTGTTGCATGAAATACGTGTACACAAATTAAAATTGGACACAAACATTTCTACAGTGTCTATATGTGCTGTACAGAGTAGATGGAAAGCAAATTGTTCCATCCGTCCTCAATCCTGTTAGGTCAGTTTTAGGCCAGTCAGCCAAACAATGTTTAATTATTGCCCTGCCAAGTCTCTGACAAGGGCAGAGCCCATCAGGCAGCCTGGCTGGGTAATCAATGACGGCAGTGTTGCATTTGGAAGTGGGACACAAGTGCTGGAAAATAATAAACTATGCAGTCAATGTGTGTAGTTTTTGAATCTCTCTCATTCTATCCACAGAATACATTCAGATCATCATGACCTTGGAGGAGTCTGTGCAGCATGTTGTGATGACAGCCATCCAGGAGGTCAGTCCATCATGAAGGGATAGTTTGGATGTTTTGAAGCGGAGTTGTGTATGAGGTACCTATCCATAGTCCATGTATTAATTACAGGGGCGTGTCAACCGCCATCCACTGTAGTAATACACTGACTATGGATAAATATCTCGTACAACTCCACTCTATTCAGAGAAGCTTGGCGGAGCAGTTGTACAGTTTTGAGTAATTTTAGCTTAAGTGTTTTAAAGGGACTTCATAGGCTACGCTTGTGTTCAGGTAAAATATATTGAGGCTTTGTAGCTATTCTAATGAGTCTGTGTGATCCATAAACCCAGTGACCCTTTCTTCTTCAGCTCCTGAGCAGAGAGATCATGTCCCCGTTTGGAGCAGAACTGTCGGGGGACTTGGAACAGCAGGTCAGTGTTATTATCACAACAGAGATTCCCCGCTGGGAGCTTTTCTTATTGTTTGCACATAGTCGGTACTTTCTGCTGTGTAATTCTCTAACTAAGTGAGTTTAAACTCTGTAATATTAAAACAAATCTACAACATCAATGTAATGATTATTTGCATATATTTCTTTCATTTGCAATTTATGTCTAAATCATTTTCTCATATAAGTATTTGGGTATTTGCTTTTTTTGTCTTACCAAAAGTAAAAATGTATGAGGTGTTACATTTGTTATGATAGTAAATGGAGAAAGAAGATCCTCACCTTTTTAAGAGGCAGACTTATCAAAAACAAAGATGCACTTGATGATCAAAATATTGTAACTTTGTGTCGTTTAGTCAATTTATTAACTTATCCTGTCAGCTCTGATGTGCTCTATAAACTGGTCACCAGTCTAACATTTGGCAGCTAAAGTTAACATTAACTTTTCAAAAGAGTTACTCATCACTGAGGCGTTTATTATGTTTGACCGCTGTGCAGAGAATCCCAGTGCTCGAATAATGACCCTCACTGCACAGTGCAGCGCTCTGGGCATCAGCTGCCTGAACAGGCAGAGGGACGGCGGAATGAGTCGTGTGTAACAGGCTTGACATTGGGTAAAAATGTAACATGGTTATCCATGAAGAGGAGGTGAGGAGGATTTGAAAGCCTTTTGAACCTTCTGACCGGAGTATTGCAGCAGTTATGTTGTAAGTGTTAGATAATTCTGCTTTTCCTTCATGTGTCCAGCTGAAAAAAGCTCTAGAGGAACTCACCGAACTTCTAGCAGAGAAGGAAGCGTTGGCCCAACGCTGTCAAGAGCTGGACATACAGGTGAAATACAAAGCTCACACACACACACACACACACACACACACACACACACACTCACACTCAAAAAGGCACCACTGAATCCATAAGGAGAATTATGCATAAACTTGTGGGTTCCCAACCTGACCGCTTTAGTTTAATATCTTGTGGTATTAATATTTATTAAGGCAAAAGAAGGCCATTTATGTTCGTCAATATTAGAATGAACATAAGATAAATGTTGCATGCAGCTTCACTATAGCTGCGACGAATATGAAATGCCTAGCTCGTCTGCAGAGAACAGCCTCGTGGAAGTGATATGTGACAATTTCCATGTCTACAAACACATGCACATGCAGAGTTGTGTAATTCGCTGTAATGCTTGGGTCCATTGTCTGGAGCTGCTGTGGCAGAAGGACTGTGGGCTTAGAGTCTGGGCTCTGCTGGTCCCACTGTGGCAACCAGCCCACGCTCTGCCGCTGCAGGAAGGCCTCACTCAGCACTGATCAGGCAGACTAGATGTAGCACAGGCACTGATCAACTGTTTAACTGGACTCTCGACAGATTGATTTGTTCTGTCACAAGTCTTGCTCATCTCTCGCCGCAGCAAGGTAAGTCCAACATGGCCGACCATTCAGCAAACTAAACCCATCTAAACCAGCCGCTCAAATGTTTACTCTAACTCCGCTAACAGATCAGGATTCTGTCCGAGACGAGTCACGCAGTGTGTGTTTAATATTGTGCGGTATCCTTCCAGTAATTCACCCAAGAACATCTGTCATAATAACCATTGTTTCATCTTTTGGTAAAAGCAGCATCACTTTATTCTGTAATGAATCTTTCTATGTGAGACTTTTTAGTATTGTTAAAGATAAGTCTGGGTAATAATTCAACATCATTTTTTTTATAGACTTTGTTTAATTCTTGTGGTAATGATGATCATCATATCATTTTAGAAAATTCTGTTTTCTAATTGAATGATATCAAGCAAAACACAAAAGCAACAACATAAGTTACTGAAGTGTCTTTATTTTACACGTGGGAAAGGTTTTGTCCATTGTAATGCTTTATATCTTAATATTGTTATGTTACATACCATTTATATGCATCAGAAAGATATTGTTGTTATTATGATAGTGCTTTGAACCATGTAGCCCAGCTCTAGTTAAACATGTAGTTTGTAATGTTGGACAAGGATCCTCAATGTTGTTTTTATCTAGTTTGAAGACATGTTGTCTGCAGGACCTTTGAACAAGTTAAACTCTGACTATTAGTCCAGTGACTGCTGCTAAAAAGTACACATCAGGGAAATGATGGGTGAGAAGTCAAACTAACCGTGTATTAACATGTTTGCTTAAAGTGCACTTTGTCTGTGCTCTGCTTCCAGCATGGATTAACTGCACTGTTTGCTTTAACAGCTGGGAGAGGAAGAGAGTTATCTGTAATGGAGGGGGGGGGGGGGTCTTTTGATGCTCAGATGTGACTCTGTGCTTGCATGAAATAATTTACAAAAGAGACATTTAACATCACACATTGACACAAATATGTTCTTGTTTGTTAATTTAATTCACGTTAACTTTGTGAAAATTGTGTGACTTTGTGAGAGTGGCTCTAAACCTTATTGTACTGTGGACAGGTGACTGTTCTGCAAGAGGAACGGAACAGCTTATTGGCTGAGAACGATGTCCTAACAGACCGAGCCAATCAGCTGGACACATTCGACGACCCGAGCACCCCCTCAGGAAAAAAACACAACCTGCTGCAGCAACAGTTAGAGGCGCTGCAGGAGGAGACCTTCAGGTGTGTCACGTTAAATGTACAGCAGCAACTGCATTATGGTTGTAAAAGTCTGAACAATTATGTGCATTTGCATCTTTTTAGGCTGGAGGCTGCTAAGGATGACTACCGAATCCACTGTGAGGAGTTGGAGAAGCAGCTGATCGAGGTTCAGCACCGTAATGACGAGCTCACCAGCCTGGCAGAAGAATCTCGAACACTGAAAGATGAACTGGACGTTCTGAGGTTTGTGTCTGTGGGGGAAGTTAATCCGGTCTGGTGAAGTATTTCTTTTAAACAATGTAACAAAACAGGTTTTTCTCCAAGGAGCAGCAAACAAACTCAGAAACTGAGCCAGTTAGCTGGAGAGAGAAGGTCACTCGTGATTTCACTGATTAGCTTTCCTTGCCTGGTTAGAGGTGTGCTAATCAGTAAAATTAGCTTATGTTCTGTTTCTCTGGAACAAAGATCAGCGCACATATTGCTCTCCACTGGCCTTGAGAGAGTAGGTCGACCTCTTCAATCAGCACACACAACATCATATATCAATCAAACATCAATATACAAAGTAATATTTCAAAATAAAGTAAAAACCCGGTAAAAGATGCATTTATTAAATTGTAACAGAGACAATGTGCAATTATTAGACCTTAAAGATAGAAAAGTATCCTTCCTGATGAAGTTGGAGTCAGTTATTCATTGGTAGCTTTTTAAAATTGTATTTATGCATTTATTTTATATTCATATACTGTAGGAACTGCTCAGATCGGGTGGTGATACTGGAGGCCTCGGTGGATACATACAAACGTAAACTGGAGAATCTCGGTGATCTGAAGAGGCAGATGAAGCTGCTGGAGGAGAATAACATGACCTACATGCAAAACTCTGTGAGCTTGGAGGAAGAACTGCGCAAGGCCAACGCTGCCCGCGCACAGCTCGAGACATACAAGAGACAGGTAAGTCATTTGCAAAGCATGGTTGGAAACTCCACCCTAAAAATACATATGCTATAAGACAAGGTAATCATTTTGGTATCTCAAGATGATCTGCCCGTAAACAAAAGGTTCAACTATTAGCAGTAGCAGTTGATTTAAGATGAAAGTGTCAGATCAAGAAGTACACATTATTAATCAGCGGATTTGACTGTACTTCCATTAAAGTCTAACACAGGCAGAAATGACATTGTGTATTGCTGTTATAGATAACGTTCAGATCAGTCCTCGTCATTTAAGGAGAGACCAGGCCGGATGCAAATTAGTAAATCAATTTATGCCTTGACTTTCTGTTCAGTTATGAATCCTCTCCAACAGTCCTATTGTCCCGTGAATACGAGAAAGAAAGTAACTAACCTACATAAGTGAATTTAAAAAAAAGTAGTTTTTAAGCATGGCCGTTCTCGGCTTCCGTATAAAAGTGCTGCATATTGTTTTGTTTGTTTACTTGTGTTTTTTTCTCATGCTGTCTGTCAGGTCCAGGACCTACACAGGAAGCTGTCTGAGGAGTCGCGGCGAGCTGACAACCTGGCCTACGAGATGAAGAAATTAGAGGAAAAGCACGAAACTGTGATAAAAGAGAAAGAGGTGAGGCAGCTTTGAAATGCGATATGAAGAATCGGCAGAAGAACTTTTTCACTCTCGCTGTCACGTCCTTTACTGACATTTGTTTTTTCATCATATCTTCCCCTCAGAGGACCATCATCGAGAGAGATTCTCTGAAGGAGATCAATGTGGAGCTGCGATGCACTCAGGTTCAACAGCTCCAGCTCTCCCAAGCAGGTATCTCACTGGAAAGTCATATCTGACAGTAATGATGCTAATTTGCCACTTTTACACCCTAAAGTGCGCACTTTTTTCATGTAGGGATTCTTCTTTCTACCAGCCCAAGCCATGATAACCTGGCAGCTGAATTGTTACCCATTGAGTTCAGGTAATAGACACTTCTTCTGAAAACGTAGAATTAGTTTACTCTCTGCTCAAGTGTGATGTGTGATCACTGACTTTGCATGCGTTGTTGTTCAGAGAAAAGTTCATCAGGCTGCAGCATGAGAACAAGATGCTGAGAGTGCAGCAGGAGGAGTGTGAGCGAGAGAAGATCGTTGCACTGCAGGCCCAGCTGGAGGAAGCACATCGGACACGCAGTGAACTGGACACCGAGAACAGGTCACCAGTTAATCTGTCTTCGTAAATGAGCAACAGGTGGATGTGATGGAGGTTCTTTTTCTCCATAGTCGTTTTGTGTGTTTTATAAATGTATTATTTTGCTTATATTTCCTCCCTCCACACGGTGATCAATCTGCAGATTGAGTCGAGAGCGGATCAGTGAGCTGCAGCAGCAGGTGGAGGACCTCCAGAGGGCTCTGCAGAGCCAGGCGGCCAAACCTGATGATGTGAGTGTGCCAAGAGCGCTGGCAGCCATACAGAGAAAAAGTCCCACAGAGTTTATCTCATTAAGCTGTTAGACTTTGTGCTGGCAGGGCATTATGGAAGGAAATCACATTAGTTTATGTTTTCACTCAAAATGTTCAACTGATTTAGAGGTAATCTTTGCAAATGTGTTTATTTTTGCAGTGTATAATTAATTGATTTAACCAATAAGCTCAAAATCTTTTCTCTTTTTTTACAGTCAAACCTGAAGCGGAAACTCGATGCGCACATGTACGTGTGAATTATGTGTCAACTCTGATTAGAAAAGTTGGGGGATGTAAAATGAATGTATGTGTTCTCCAGTAGAGGGAGGTAAAGGAACAGCATTTTGTTTCCTCAGGGTCCAACTGAACGAGGCTCAGGACGAAATCATGAAGAAGAAAGAGCTGCTGGAGGACCTTCAGCCTGACAACACTCAAACTGGTAAGTCTCCATTTTATAAATGTCTCTCAGGATGTAGACTGCATATAACACCTGCCATTGTCCGGCTATATCAGAAGGAATTCTCCTCACCTACAGCTCTCTGAGTGTTACCCATCGCCACGTGAAACAACAACAACAACAACCTCCGAACTAGAAACCTAAAAATGGCAAATTTTGACCCAAAAGATATTTTGATGAATGATTGTAAAGATATACAATATAAGAATAAAACAAGGACGTTCTTGCATGTTTTCCCACCGGTTACGGATTGTGTGCAGTGCTCTAGTGAGTGTACATGACGTGACATGTAGGTAACGTACATTTTTTTACTTTTATGTGGAGTTTTCTTTTGCAAGGATTTAGCCATTTTAATTTAAGGGCTCGCCCCCCCACGTGTAAATGTTCCCTCCAAGTTCACCGTCGCTGCATCCTGAGCTTAGCAACACATAACACGATTGCTTAAAGAAATATAAAACACCCAGAGTGCTTTTTCCCCTTCGAACTATGATCTTTTTATGAGAAGTTTATAAAATGATGAGTGTGGAGATAAGTGTGACGATGGGAGATCTTCTCTGCAACACTTCATCAGTACACAACAGCACAATATGACTGAAGTGAAACCTCATACTTACTTTCTTTCTTGCCTCTAAGCCTTAAAGCTGGAGGAGCTGATGGCTGCTCTGAAGAAGAAGGATGATGACATGAGGGCCATGGAAGAGAGGTACAAAATGTACCTGGAGAAAGCTCGCAATGTGAGTGATGAGATAATATAATTTCTCTTTTTTTCTTTATATTTTTTATTCCTGTTTTGTTACTCCTTAAAACACAAGGTTAAGTCCAATAGTTTAATCTGAATTCCGACCTTTCCTTTCTTTTGTGCTTGTAGGTTATCCGAGCACTCGATCCGAAGCTGAATCCGGCCACTGCTGAGATCCAGGCCCTGAGGAACCAGGTGTCAGATCGGGACAAGCAGATTATCAACCTGGAAGTAAATCTGCTTTTTGTCTCGTTCACTGTGAACATACAGAACTTTTTATATTCGTAAGAACTGGCTTTCAAACTTAACTCATGTTTGGTTGATTTGCCTCTGCAGCGTCAATGTGAGCAGGCCAAACTGAGAGAGTATGAGGAGAAGCTGATCGTCACTGCGTGGTATAACCAGGTAAAACATCTGTTATAGTCCATATGGGATGTACTATATCCGGCCTTTATATGACATTATTGACACTCAAATGTGTCTTTCTTTGTCCTCCAGAGTCTGAACTATCAGAAGCTGGCGATTGAATCACGTCTCGGTGGCTGCACCTCCTCCGTGCTGTCCCCCGGACAGTCCTTCTTGTCCCAGCAGCGGCAAGTCTCAAACGCCCCTCGGCGGGCACTCTCCATCAATGTGCCTGCCACTACCTCCAAGTAAACCTTAACTAGCTCATAACTAACTCACAGAGCCAAATGTCTCACCTTTATTAAGTTAAGGGAAGAATACTCTCCCTCCAATCAGTGAGCACTCAAGTGTCCTTAAACACATCTGCTCTCAGCGCTTGGGGAGGGGTCGTGAATTGGCTGATTGGGATCAATGATCACTTACTAATGAGACATAACCAACTGAGACGACAGCTGTCCCACAATACACTGGCTACAGGCGCACCTTTCTTAGAACAGGAACCCACAACCTGTGTTCACCTCACTAGCTAAACTAGCGCACTGTCCCAACCTGTAGACTTGGAGCATATTTCACACACACACGCACACACACATACACACACATACATACACATACATATATATATATATATATATATATATATATATATATATATATATATATATATATATATATATATATATATATATATATAGAAAAGAAAAATCAATTTAGCCTTCAGTCTCTTATATCCTGTCACGCTGTGTACTTGAACAGGAATGAGAGAAATGTAAATGAATGCTTAACTATTTTATTCAGAATTGGAGCCCATGCGATATATGAATGTGATTTTTAAAAAGGGTTACTTGAATGCTAAAGCCAACTAACTGCAGATGATTGTTGATGTATGGAAAGCTTTACCATCATGCTATGCAGTTGAGGGGGCGCTAATGTAGTCATCCTGCAGACAGACGAAAAGACAAACGTACTTCAGATGTCTTTGAGAAAAGAATCGCTATATTTGGTGCTGGCCACCAACTGCTTTAAAGCATCAATCATTTGTCACTTATGATTTTTTTTACTAAAATGAAACAAGCCCGTCATGTAAAGCTGTGAAAATCCCATAAATCATATTACCTGATCAACATCTGAGGTGCTGCGACAACACATACTACATTAAAACACCAGGACTCGTGTGTTTATCGTGTATTTTATATACTCTTAAAGTGTGATTAGACTTCCTTACTGGCAGCATGCTCTAAATAAAAACTGGCAAGCCTTTGTATTCACTGAATATTTTGAAAATCTTCTGTATACATGTAATGTAAATGTGATTTAAACACCAGCTTCTGATCCAAATGTCAGATTCAGGTTAAGCTTTCATACAGTACCTGCAAATTTTAACTTGAGAATTTGAATTGTATTCGATATTGTATTTAATCATGAACTTTTTAGTGTCAGTGAAAGTTCAGAGTGAAGGTGTAAGCAGGTGTTTTCTTTGGTGTTGTGGGTTATTGGCTGTCCAACCTTTTTTATATGGTTTAAGTTGAACTGCACTTGTTTCACATGTAATGGCTGTTGATTGATTGCCTTTTCACACTGTGTGTTTGCAATAACACTAAAGAGGCATATAGATGTGTGTCAAAGCGCTTTTATTTTCCTTTGCAGTGGATGATTCTTGTAGATTGCTGGTTTTTTAAAATCAGCAGTCATCTATATGAAAATAAGAAGTACAATCTAACGTAGCACGGCACAGAAACTACATGTGTGGTGTTATATGTCTGTGTGTAAATGAGGAAAAGTGAGGAGGCATTATGAGTTTTTAGGAGTTCAACATTTTAAGCCTTTGGTTTTCTTGTGAATAAATTAATAAATTCTTTTTCTAAAAGTGTGTTTTTAAATTCAGTGGCATTCATCTCAGTTTGGGTGCAAAGATGAGAAACGGGGAAGGTCTGAAAAACCAAAATCATTGCTTTTCATTTCAACACATAAAAAAAAAAAGCAGAGAGAGAGACAGAACGAAATCTGGCCGTTTATTTTTATAGTGGGCAATATTCCTACTGAAATCATATATATTGTTAATTGGTTAATAATAGACATGTTTGATAAGCTATTTGGAGAGTTGTGCTGCTACCTGCTAGGTATATAACCGTGTTAGTGTTGGACAAAAGATAATTCATGACATGATGCGAGTATGTGTTGTGGCCTTCCCCTTGTATGAAACAATTCCTTGTGTCACCATCAGCTCCAGTATTTCACACACATGTTGTAGACGGGACATATTATTAAAAGCTGTCTCTGCTGGATTGGTTTAAAAACTTGAATGGTCTGGTGTTGACAGGATAACTAACCACAGATTCAGCACGTGTTGTCTATATGTATATAAAGACGCATAATATTTTTATGCTTTGCTGTAACAGTCTATAGTAGAGGATAGGTTGCAGGATTCAGCGGGCTTTGGAATAGATCTTAAAGGGGTACGGCGTGCGGGTGGCTCCAATGATTCCCTCTGTACTCAGCTCAACTCCATCCAGAGTAGAAAAATTTAATTTCTGGAACAAACTGACGAAAAACAGGAACAGCTCCATTCTCGCCAGGCCTTCGCCCAGACATGCACGCTTTCCTGTAAAACAAGCATGAAGGCAAGTGGAAAATATGACCTTAAACACTCGTTATTTAGCTAACATGTTCTTCTTTCAGTTCAGGTAATAAAACCCATAATACTCAGTTTAATGTGAACGTTACCTGCAGAGAAAGGTAAAAATGCCTCCCTCCTCACAAACTTCCCTTCAGCATCCAGGAAGTGTTCAGGGTTAAATGTGTCTGGAGTTTCCCATTCAGTCTTATCAAACAGCACAGAGGTCAGGTTGGGCATCACTGAGGTTCCCTGCACAAACACACACACACACACACACACACACAAATCTATTTAATATTGTTTATACAAAAAGATTAGAAGAGATACACGGATAGTACAGCCACTCCTTGTTGTGAGATTATATGGTGAGTATTGACACTGAAGACATTAAGGATGTCGCAGGCATGTGGTTACATGTATGTAAACTCAATAATTAATTATTCGTCATCACTCATCTTTTTTTATTCATTTTTTTCCTCTGCTGGTTCGGTTTGTTAGCAGGTTCATTGAAAAACTACCTGCCTGATTCTCATGAAGTGTGGTGGAAGGGTGTAGCATGGACCAAGGAAAAAACATGTTACATTTTGGAGCGGATCCAAATCACGGGGCCTACATTATATTCTGACTTCACAAAATGACATATTGGTTTTGTAATAAACAAATAATGGACACAACTGTCCGTTCAGACGCCCTAGTGGCTGCGTGCTATAAGTGCACCTAAATGCACCTTGGGTATGAAGTAATCCCCCAGTGTCGTGTCCTTGGCGGCCATTCTGAGTCCATTTAGAGGAACAATGTTTCCCATCCTCTGGATCTCATGGATGACGGCATCAGTGTAGGGCAGGTTGGGTCTGTCTGCCATCGTGGGCTGGCGGCTCTCTCCGATCACTCTGTCTATCTCTGCCTGGACTTTATCTAGGAGATAAAAATGAAAGATTTTTAACTGATCAATCAAAAGGACTTCTTTGATCTTCAACATATTCTTTCTCTGGTAACTTTTAATCTACTTTTTTGTGCTGCTGCTGATAAGACTCCTGTATCTGAACACCCACCCTGGACATAAGCATTCTTGATGAGGTAGATGAGGCCCCACTGCAGGGTCTTCGAAGTGGTTTCACTACCAGCCAGGAACAGATCCAGACAGCACAGAACCAGGTTGCCATCGTCAAAACGCAGTTCGCTGTTTCTGTTGTGCTGTCAGGCGGAGCGGAGGGACAAAACATACGGTCAGTTAGTTTTTGTTTCTCAAACATATTGATTGATTGGCAACAATGTAAACGCCATACTGTCTCCTCTATCAGGAAGCTGTCGATGTAATCTCGTGGGTTGCTGGGGTCCAGATCCAACTTGTGTCTCTCTATCTCTTCCCTAATAGATGCCTCCAAAGATTTGGAGCTGCTGAAGATGCCATTGTGAGGGCCCGGCAGGTGTTTCATCAGCGCTGGGAATGCATCATATAGCTGTTTAGACAGGAAACAGGACTTATTTAGTGTTGTTAATATCCATATCCATATCCATTAGCAAGTAAAGATCTCGCTTTAGCTCACAATATTTTCTTCTAAAATGACAATTCTTGTTATTAAGATTATTTAATCTACAAATAATTAGGGATGTGCTGACATGATACTCAGTATTGGCATCAGTCCGATACTGGACAAAATCACTGGATGAAGAAAAAAAAAAGTCAAATCCAATATGATCCATTATCCTAAACTATCTCGATATAGGCTGTCGAGTTATATCGAGTATTTGTAGTATTGATCGCTACAAATGAGTCAATAAAATCAGGTGTTTTTTCCTGACACGCTGGTTCTGGTCCATGTTATGAATAGCTGTAGCCATGTGAGGTTGTTAGTTGTGTCCGAGCTTCTTTGCATCTTACTAGAGCCCATATGGAGCCCTCCAAATAGGCCATTTCAGTCAGATTCTTCAGCATGCTCTGGAAGTTGTGGTCGCTGTAGTCAAAGCGCCTCCCAAACACTATCTGGCAGATGATGTTGGCCACAGCGTTGTTTAAGAGGGGCACAGGATCAAATGGTTCACCTGAGCAGAAGAAATGTTGGTGTTTATTTAAAAACTTTTTATTCTGTTACAAATTGTTCTCTTTTCCAGTTGTGTTGTTTTTGCCAACCTTTCTCCTTCTCCATCGCCTCCTGCAGATGATGACTCTCCTCACAGATGCTCTGCTCCATGGAGCTCTTGGCCAGACCAGAGGTACGTAACATGGCCATGGCAAAACGCCGCTGTCTCCTCCAGACGTTCCCATTACTGAAGAAAAGACCCGCTGAGACAGAGAACAACACACAACCTTACTCAGGCAAGGATCAGGGGACAGGTTGTCTTCTTAAATACCAATGTGCTGTAGGCCTGTCACGATAACTATTATGTTTGGACGGTATATTGTCAAAGAAAACATTGCGATAAACAATATTGTTGTTATTTTAAGAGCATTTAATGTAGGCGCTATGGAAAAACACTTATAACGCTAGGGAAAACCTTCTGTTTATTCTGCCATCATGATGGCTAAAATGTTGGTGACATTCTTATGTAAACAAACGCGCATGTAAACAGGCAATATCGAGGTTAGCAAAAAGGATCGGGGTCATGTCCATATATCGTACGATAAGTTGCTAATTATCGTGACAGGTCTGATGTAATGTATGTTTGTGTGATTCACCTGAGTTCCCTGAATAAATCCTGGTCACCATCGGGCTGAAAGGCCTGTCCACGAAGTTGTCTGCCTGTGTCACTATGGCTTCCTTCACCATCTTCCACCCAGACACAAACACCGTTCTGTGTCTTCCCAGACGTATGCAGAACACATTCCCATAAACTTCAGCTAGCTGTGGATGCCGGAGCAGAGAATAAGCGGCCTATTGTCCAGCATGTGACTCTGATAAGATGCATAGTTCAGGACAATCATTTCTGTGACACTGTGACTTACTATCAGCAGGTTTTTAGCATTGTTGTTTTCTTCCATGAACCTTTTTAAATATTCTGTTTGAGTAGAGTCTCATATGATTTAGCATTAATTTCCCTTGTTTGAGATTCTGACTCTACTGCATACTAAAGAAGGAGAGTATATAGAGAGCAAATCTTCCTTCCACCTTTCACGTTTGCTTAAGTTTTCGCAAAAAAAACACAGCTGCATAGTATGAACATTTGATTCTGTAGTCTTACCTTGGTTAAGTAAATATGAGGCTGTTTGGATTCAATGTTGAAAACGTTTCCTAAAAGAGGGAGAGATGGTGGTCCTGGTGGAAAGTTGGGTGGATCCTTTTTGTTCAAAAAATACATAACGACGAGAACGGCAAAAATAAAAAGCAGCATTCCCCTCAGATCAAGCCACAGAAACAAATCACACAGCCACATTGTGAAGCAAAGGAGAATAGCAAGGGACTGATAAGGATGACTCGCTCCATCATCAACTTCTAGTCAGAGATGGGCTGGTACTCTGCTGACTCACACCTTTTGTGCATATAATGACCTATGTGTGTGATCAGCCCTCCATTTACCAAATGCAGAGTAAGAATAAGCTACGGTCATAACAAAATGGACATTATAAAAAGCATTAAAGAAGATCTTTCATAGACATCAAATCTTATTCTCAGAGATGTCAGTCCTCAGTCAAACTGTTTATAACGTAGTTAACCACCTTTTATTATTTCACGATTTTATGCAGCAAGTAGATCACAAAAAATATGCAGATTTGTCCAAAAGTGTAATGATTCTGATTAGACGTTTCTGTCCTCACAGACCTTTTGGAATAGATGATAGGACATTGATCTGGTATTTTTTTGTAATATAGTTTTTGTTGACTTGTAATGGCAGGAAAAACACAAGTTAAACAAATGTTACCACTGCCTCAGTTTCACCAAGTGTCCCAGAACACCTGGACAGTAAACCAGCATGCACAACACCAGCACCCTGTAACTAGCTCACCTCAGTGCAGCTGTTTGAATGTTTTTTAATGCATTTCCTGCTGTGACAAGCTCAAACATCTGCTGTCAAAAATGTCTTTCACATTGTGTTAGAAAGGAAACTAAAGTCTATAGATAGATAGATATATATATATCTCCTTTTGCTTTCTCCTACCTGATCTACCTTTGGATTGATGATTCTTCACAAGCCCCCTGTCTGGTAAAGTTTGCCTTTATTGTGCATGCTCTGTTCATTATTATTCCATTTCCGATGGCTTGTACATGGGTCACCATAAGAGGAAGGATGAAGGATGAAAATAATTTAAATTGCTTTTATTTTATTAAGTTATACATGTTAAAAAAAATGTATGTACATGTAATACATCTTACCATGGTAAAATAAATGTAGGGATGTTTCATGTCCATACTGAAGACATTCCCCACAATCGGAAAACCCAATGGTCCTGGAGGATAATTTGGAGGATTCCTGTTTTTCAGGAAATCGGCAATGAGGATAAAAATTAAAATAAACAGGAATAGCCCCTTGAGGTCAAAACCCAGCAACAAATCATAAAGCCACATTGTTAAAGAGAGTCAAACCAGGAGTAGGAGGAAGGTCTAAGCTTTTCAAGTATTCACACTACACTACCAACTACTAACATTACTGGATAGATTACATGAAAAACAAATCACCAATTCAGACTCAAAGGTCCTTGTGATAGTGGACTTATATAACCATAAAGGTTACACACACCTACCTTTTCCTTGGCAAACAATATCTATGTCATGTTACAAATGTTGATATCAAGTAGTAATAATAATCAAGTGTTATCGTGCCAAAATAATATGATGGTAATAACACTTTAGCAACAATATCAGCTTAGCAATGTGATAACACACTCAAACCTCCACTGTCTTTTATCAACCTTACACTGAGATTGCATTGGAAGTTCATAGTGTAAATAGAGTGAGGCCAAAAGTACAGTGAGTGAAAGGTGTCTAACTGATCCATTGTGCAGTTGCATGTAAATTAGTTTCTACCAGCCAGGAACAGATCCAGACAGCACAGAACCAGGTTACCATGGTCAGAACCCAGTTCACTGTTTCTGTTGTGCTGTCAGACACAGACAAACATGCAGTTAGTTTATAAAGGTTTTGGTTCTCATACATTGGCCCAATCAACATAGTTTCTCTATCAGGAAGTTTTTAATGTAGTCTTGTGGGTTGTTGGAGTTCAGATCCAACTTGTGATAGATGCCTCCAAAGATTTAGAACTACTGAAAACGCCATTGTGAGGCCCCAGCAGGCATTTCATCAGTGCTGGGTATAAAAATCAAGTCTGTACCAAGTGAGAAACTTGTGGTTTTGAAAAGTGAAGCCCATCCAGTGCCTTTAACCTACATTATTTGTAAAGGCCACTGGTTGCAAAAAGTCCGGTTGTGTAGAAGTTTGAGAAAATGACCGTAATTGTCATTTGATTTATTATCACAGTAAATGTTTTCCTAACATGTTTATGGTCTAAATCGTTAGTTTCAAGTCTTTAATACAGTTTGATATTCATTTTGTAATTTAAGGTTCCTTTTAGAGTAAAATAGACTGTATACCTGGGTATGCTTGAGCCCATGGCTACCTTATGATTGACAAGTCGCTTCTGCGGTGTTGTCTGTGTTTTTGTCTCAGTCTTTTAACCCTTTCTTGTTCAAAAACAAGATGGTAACGGCAAAAAATAAATAAAATCGAGATGGCGATGGCCAAAATGACAAACTCAAGGCATGGAAATAGTAGTCCACAAACCAATGGGTGACGTCATGGTGACTATGTCCACTTCTTATATTTCTGGATTTGAATAAACAAAGCTGAATAATCGGAAATACAAAGTAACAAATAAAACTGACGAAACACAAACCGAACCAGAGGTAGACACAGGGTAACCACAGGGTAGACACGGGGAAGCACGGCATGAAGCACAGCAGGTAGCACAGCAGGTAAACGGGCAGGTAACGAGCAGATAATATGAAAGACTATCCGACAAGGCACACTGGGGCAGACAGGGATATATACACAGACACCAAACGAGGGAACAAGGCAAACGAGGCCAGAGAACAAGACTGGAGGTGGAAGTTCGGGCATGAAGGAGGCCAGCAAGACGGGGCTGGAAGGAGTCCGGACTGGAGGAAGCACTAGGGTCTGGAGAGAAGAGGGGATCGAAAGGGCCTTGAGAAGAGAGGGAAGCGAAGGGATCTGGGGAGGCGAAAGGATCACCGGGGTCTGGGGAGGCGAAGGGAATACAGGGGCTGGAGTCTCGAGGGACAAAGGGAGCACAGGGGCTGGGGTCTCTGGGTTCTGGGTTCTGAGAACCGACATTATGACAGTCTGAACGGCCAGAACTCCTCCTCAGAAGCCTGGAAGCCCTCTGGACACTCAGAGGCCCCCCAAAGGCCAGGCGAGTACCCAGAAATGGGTCAGGGGCTGGAGCAGCAGGAACGGTGAGCTGGCGAGCTGACTGTAAGGCAGACCGATCTGCGAGGTTGAGGAAATTCCTGATTTCCTCCGGCGGAAGACTCCTCAACCAAGGACCTTCAGCCACCTCCCCGCGGGCCTGTCGAAGAACGGCGTGTTGGTCCCTTCTACAGGCGGCTTCTTTCCATTTTCGCAAAAGACATCTTAGCTCAAAATAAAGACAAAGAAAATCCTCGTCGTCAAGTACTGCTGGGTTCATCTTTGGTCGGATCGTTCTGCCACGGTTATGTCCAGGTATGGTACAGGAGAGGATCCAATTGCAGCAAAAGAGACAATGTTTTAACAAAAAGCGAGCCTTTAATAAACAAAGCTGAATAATCAGAAAATACAAAGTAACAAATAAAACTGAAGAAACACAAACCGAACCAGAGGTAGACATAGGGTAGACACGGGGAAGCACGGCAGGAAGCACGGCAGGTAACGGGCACATAATATGAAAGACGATCCGACAAGGCACACTGGGGCAGACAGGGATATATACACAGACACCAAATGAGGGAACAAGACACAGCTGGGGGAGAAAGACAAAGACACAAGGCCAGGGTAAATAGACACAGGAGGAACACATTAACAATCAGGAGGGGTGGGAAAATACACCGACAGGAAGTACAGCTAGACATACACAAGGGGGAGTGAACGTTTCAAAATAAAACAGGAAACCAAAACGCAACCAGACTGTGACAAGATTTACTTTGGACTAGTGGTTATTGTTTTGTTTTGCAGACATAAATGTATGCGTGCACTGTAAACTGGCACGTATCATAATTCTTACTAAGGTTAAACGGTTGTTTCATTTTGTTCCAAATAAAGTTATTGCTAAAATAGAAAGCTAACAGTTAGCAATATTAACAACGGAGATTTCCCCGTCGTGGGACAAATAAAGGATTTCTGATTTCTGATTATAAGGTAGCACTGGAGACAACGAGGCACCAAAAAGCATAGTGCAATTAGTCTCTATGGTCATGTTATTTTACTTTGCTAACATACTTTAAGTATGTGAGCAATTTGGGTTGTACATATTCAGTATTTTTAAACTTCATATATATGAAGGTTATTTGTTCAACGTCCCATTCTACACCAACATGATTATTGAATCAGTATTTTACCGATTTCCATATTTATCCTGCATCAATGTTTAGCCAATAGATGGAAGCATAGGCCAACCAATAGTATTTTTTTCCACCACTTTCCACATTCTACACTATGTCGATGTTGAGAGTAATTCTTTATCATTACACATGTTATGTTGTGTCTTAAACCAGGTTTGTGACACAAATAAACAAATAATTTACTAGTCATTTACAAATTAATTTAAATGGCTTTGTTAATGATTTGAGTGTATTATCAACTAATAGCTTATACATGACATAACTGTGTATTACTAAAAAGAAAACCTAGCCAATACAGGCTGGATTATTGTGTTTATTAAATCTCTATACATTTTGTCATTAATAACAAGGTACAAAGGTGAAATGTCTTATAAACAGTGGCATTAATACAAGAATATTTTAGTTAAAAATAACTTTATTACCCATGATTAAATGTACAGGCAGAGGGAATAAACAAGTCATCAGTGCATGAGGCAGTCATCAATCAACAGTGAAAGTTTGAGAATAAAAACTACAGATATTTGTCATGAAGCATTTTACTAACTCTTAATTGTTACACATTGGTTAGATGGAAATGATTCAGTGAGATATTGTATGATTCAGCGAGCCTTGGCGTAAACCTTGAAGGGGTGTGGTACTCGTGTAATTCCAGTAACTCCTTCTGTACTCAACTCTACTCCATCAGGAACGGAGAAAGAGAACTTCTGTAGTAAACCGATCAAAAACAGGAACAGCTCCATCTTGGCGAGGCCTTCACCGAGACACACGCGTTTCCCTGAAAAGTCCACAAACATATACACACATGAATGTGTAAGAGCTCAGGATATTTTATTTTCCACCTTTTTAAAATAACCCAAATAGGGCCAATTTGATCAAAATCAGACACTGAAATCCTCAAACAGGCCTTTTTAATATATATAATAGATGTAATGCACTTTTTTAATGCAGTAACAAAAGGACTCCATCTGGTCCAGAACGCAGCAGCCAGAGTCCTCAAGATCTAAGAACTTGAATCGTATAACGATGGTACTGATGTGTCTGCATGCAAGAGCTGATTTTTAAATCCTTCTTTTTTACCTATAAGCCTTTGAATGGACTGGCTCCCTCATACAATTCCAGCCTTATTTCTTATACGCTTCCTTTAATGCTGGTTACATAACCTTTCTTCAACTCTTTTGGTGGTCCCTCCTTTGCCAACTGAGCTCCATTGCTCTGGAATCATTTCCCACTGCACTGATCAGGATACAAAGCTCAGTTGATACTTTCAATCCAGGCTGAAAACATCCTTTTTCTCTTCCCTATGATCTCTCCTAATTTCACCGGCTGGTACCCAAATCACCTCGTTGACAAGTAGGCTAGCAACCACAATCCTGTTACAGTTATACTGTATGAGTGTTGTCGTCATGTTCACATTATGACATGAGTTAAAATTTTGTGTGTACTTTTACATGTAATGTTGTGTGTTTTCTTTTCTGTATTTCTTTTTTACTGACTTGTAAAGTGTACTTTCTGGATAATGTGCCCTTTAAAAAAAACTGAAGTTAAGTGGAGGACAGATAGGTATATTCAGGTTCAGGTAAATGCTTAAGATTGAGGTGAATGTGGTTTACCTGCAGAGAAAGGAAGGAAAGCTTCTCTCTTCACAAACTTCCCCTCAGCATCTAGGAAGTGTCCAGGGTTAAAGGTGTCTGGAGTCTCCCATTCAGTTTTGTCGAACAGCACAGAGGTCAGGTTGGGCATGAAGGACGTACCCTGAAAAAACAAGATCTATAGGTCAACACCAAGCAACAACAACAGTTACATTTTAGAGTAGTGATGTTCGAGTCATAAGTGAAATCATTTTACTGACTCCGGAGTCAAAAGTCCTCATCTCTACTAACTTGTTCACTAACTTGCCCCTCCTACCTGTACCTATTTGCAAGTGCGAACTGTTAAGACGAGGCGATTTTGGCTCAGTACTTGCTTTCCCAGCGCGGAGCTGAGGGTCTGACTCCGGCTGAACAAAATCACTCACTCAGTACTCACTCTCCCAGCAAGGTAGAGGTCGATAATTGTTTTTGAGTGTCACAACCCCCGCAAAATGACTTGTTTCTATCAGAATTATTAATTATTAATTATTAATTCAGTCCGATAACATTTAGAAAATATAGAAGAGCTGCACATTTAAATTATTTTATCCGATTCAAGTTAGCGGAGGGCTAAAGCGGATATTAGTTGGCTCGGCCGCCGTATGTCTCTGGTGTACATGCTCTATGGATGCTGGGGGATTCCAATCCAAGCTCTGGGGGACTGAGATGGTGACTCGAGTGACTTGAAAACATCACTTTCTTTAGTGAGTGACTTGCTCTGGGGGACTGAGATGGTGACTCGAGTGACTTGAAAACATCACTTTCTTTAGTGAGTGACTTGTAAACTCAAGTCAGTAAAAACAAACTCCCATCTCTATTTCAGAGATAATCCTCTTAAGACTTAAAATGACTGTGTAGGATTATTTAATGCACCTTTGGTACAATGTAATCTCCCAGTGTTGTATCCTTGGTGGCCATTCTGAGTCCATTTAGAGGAATAATGTTTCCCATCCTCTGGATCTCGTGGATGACGGCATTACTGTAGGGCAGGTTGGGTCTGTCTGCCATGCTGGGCTGTCGGTTGTGTCCGATCACTCTGTCTATCTCTGCCTGGACTTCGTCTGGAAAAACAAGAACATTGAATGAATTAAGCTTCTAGTAACAGAGGGACAAAAACTTGACATGAATGACATTTTAATATGACGTGATATGTTAATGCTAACATGATAAGCTGATAAGAGCTCATAAAATGGTGAACATCAGCATGTTTGTAAGAAATGTTAGCATGCTGATGTCAGCATTTAGCTCAAAGTACTGCTGTGCCTAAACTTGGACTGTAAACAATGACAAGCAAAAAGAAGAGGAAGCCTTGGCCTGGAAATCTGCTGGCTACACCAGAACCCCAGAAATATTTGCTGTTAACCCAGATGCTAAATAATCATCCGGCCAATAGGTTCCAAGATTATACATCCTCACAGAGCTGTCAGCATGGCTGTAGACTCTTTTAGTCTTGTTTTCTTGCTGTTTCACAGTTATCTCAGTGTAGGGCCTAGCATGTCACCTACTCTGGATTTCAGGGTTTTTGATGAGGAAAACTAAAGCCCACAGCAAAGTGGTGGAGGTTGTCTCTGTTCCAGCCAGGAACAGATCCAGAGAGCACAGAGCCAGATTGCTCTCAGTGAAGCCCAGTTCAGACTCTTTGTGCTATTCAGAAACACAGAGAAAATACAGTAATAAGTGGCTGGTAGATAGACAGAGAAGGCTACTGAGTGTTGTTCAGTTGTTCAGTTGTTCACTTACTTTTTCCATTTCTATGATAAAAGCGTCAATGTAGTCCCGGGGATCGCTGTGGTCCAGGTCCTTCTTGTGGCTCTTTACCTCCTGACTGATGAAGTCAAGGACGGTGTTGAATCGACTGAACATTTTGTTGTGGGGACCTGGCAAGTGTTTCATCACTCCAGGGAAGGACTCATACAGCTGCTCAGAAGAAAACAGTAGATGAGAGAAACGTTCACATGACCTTTCACCTCATGTGATAACATTTGACCACAGACTTGGGCCTCTCGGTCCCAGAATCCCACCAGAATGCTGTCTCTCTGAAAATGATTGATATAAATGGATTTTACTGACTTACCAGACCCCATACGGAGCCCTCGAGGAAAATAATTTCAGACAGATATTTCAGAATGATTTGGAAGTTGTGGTCGCTGTAGTCAAAACGTTTCCCCATCACCAGCTGGCAGATGATGTTGGACACAGCATTGTTGAAGAGGCCTGCTGGGTTGAAAGGTTCACCTGAAGGAGAAGAGTCCACTGTTTAGACAATGCTATTCTGGTGAACAGCTGCTGATTATGAGCTCATTTTGTACTGATTGTGAACCACCTTTCTCCTTCTCTATCTCCTCCTGCAGGTGACGGATCTCCTCACAGATACTCTGCTCCAAGGTGTTTTTACCCAGGCCGAAGCTACGTAAGGTAGACAAGGCAAAGCGTCGCTGTCTCCTCCATGTTTCACCATTGCTCATGAAAATCCCACCTAGACACAAACATGCAGAGGAAATAGGGTTAATGGCTCAAGGGAACTAATTAGTGCAGAGCATGAGACAAGAGAAAGAGAGAGATTTGTGCACCTGAGTCTCCTGAGTAAAACCTGTTGCTAACTGCACTATGTGGTCGATCCACAAAGTTGTCAGCTTGTGTCACTATGGCTTCCTTCACCATCTTGTACCCAGACACAAACACCATCTTGTCACCGCCGAGACGGACACTGAGCACATTCCCATAAACGTCAGCCAGCTGTAGACAATAAATCAAGGAACAAACACTGATGAGTCACTACTTTGACCCACACTGCTGCATCATATTAACCTTTTAAATGGTTCAAAAACAAAACCTACCTATGCACAATGAGGAATCAATGGGCTACCAGGTGTACCAAGATCAAATTTCCATTTATATTTCCAATTTGACCAGCAGATTTCAGTATCCAACATTAATTTCACATTTCCTGAAGTGTGTGACCAATTCAAACTTACATGCTTGAGGTGAATTCATTTAAATGGTTTCTATTTTCTTTAGTACATTTTCACAGTTATACATGTGTCTACATAAACCATACCTGTCAACCCTCCCGTTTTTCCCTGGATTATCCCGTATTTTTCCTTCTATCCTGTTTTCCTCCCGTTTAAATATTTTCCCGTAATTATCCCGTATTTTTAACCTTTCAAGGCCTAATTTTAAAACGTGTACAGTGGCCTCCGACAGAGCAGGTGGCAGTATTATGTTTAACATGAGCTGAAAAACGTTATCCGCCAGAAAACACACAGAAGAAGAAAACAGGAACAATAACACAGAAGAAAACGAAAAGAGATGGATAAGTCACAGTGACCGGGAGATAGATGGAGACGCAGTTGTACCTGCCAAAAAAGTTTAAACTTTATGAGAGGAGACCTTCCCTTATTTAATAAAAAGCAGAGTCGGGCAAACTCATGCTTTTTGTAAAGTGTGTCATTCAGATTTTAGCTTTGCACACGACGGAATAAGCGATGTTCGCCAGCATGAACAATCGTCCAAGCACAAGCACGAGGCACAAAAACATTTACTGTCAATGACTTCATTTGTGACAAGAACTGTGTCGGAGGCAGACCAAGTGACCAAAGCTGAGGGAAAGAAGTCGATGCTTTGTGCCAACAATAATGTAGCCTTCAGCTTCTGCGATGATTTCAGTCGCAGTGTACGCGGACATGTTTCCCGACTCTGACATCGCAAGGAAGTCCTCGTGGGGGGAAACAAAAGCCACACAACTCATGAATCAAATAAATTGATGATATTTACTAATAAATATAATACATACATTTTATAAACATGTCTGTACAAGTAATACATACTTTAAATAAACATGTATTTCCTGAATGTATATACCCATCCCTTATATGTTTACATTTACATTACATGTGTAAAATATGGGCGGAGTCCGCCAAAACAGGTTGACAGGTTGACAGGTTGACAGGTATGACATAAACCCCTTTCCTTATATCTATTGCACAATAGTGTTTGTGAAAGATCTTGAACTGATTGTACATTTAATTAAATCAATCAAACTAATCATGTATAAGAATGTCTCAAAGAAATTCATCTAATTCATTCATGTAATACATCTTACCTTGGTAAAATAAATGTAGGGATGTTTACTGTCCACACTGAAGAAATTCCCCACAAGTGGAAGACCCAATGGTCCTGGAGGATAATTTGGAGGATTTCTGTTTTTCAGGAAATCGGCAATGAGGATAAAAATAAAAATAAACAGGAATAGTCCCTTGAGGTCAAAACCCGACAACAAATTATAAAGCCACATTGTTTAAGAGAGTCAAACCAGCAGCAGGAGAAATGACCTGTTAGTATTTAAAGTTCTGAGGACACTATGACTGCCTTTCAAATCAATCCAGCACACTTCTGAATGTTCAAGATAATATTTATTTAAAGTGATGATAACAGCATTTTCTGCATCACCAAGTCCACAGCCCGAACTAAATCAGTTAACTATCTGTTGGTATAGCAGGAAGTGTAACCAAATCTCACAAACGATTTGACTAGTTCAACGCAAAAAAGTGTAGTCTCTTCCCATTGGTCCATGTTGGCGCGGTCACGCCCCTTGGAGAGCAGCGTTATGACGAGATGGTTGCGGACCTGTACCTTTTTAAAGGAGAAGCGTACCTGATAGTGCTCATTATACATTCGGTGGAGAAATACATGTGCAGAAATACATTTTGTGCAAAAATACTTATTGATTGAGGTGGACAAATACATGTGATAATCATCAAGTGTGAATTAATACAATCAGCAGTTATTTACTTCACACTACTAACATTACATGACACATTACTTACATAACAAATCAGCAATTCAGACTCTGCTCAAAGGTCCTTGTGATAGTGGACTTGCATAACCATATACCAGGGGTAATCAACTAAAATTCTAAGAGGTCCAGTTAGAGAACATTTTCGCGAGCAAAGGTCCGGAGCATCATAATGTCTCACGTGCGTTATGAATTAGTGTGATATAAGCAGCCTATTAGCTGTATCAACGTCTGCACATCATCAACAACTGACTGACAATATTTATTGTCACTTAACATTGAACTATACAGATATACAGATATATTACTGTAGATATGTATAGTGTTCTTCTCGGGCTACATTTAAAAATAAAATTGAAAAAATAAATAAAATAGCTTTTGAAAAATTGTGCATCTTAAAATAAAGTGCTTAATCTTAGAAAAATAAAATATAGTGTAGCAGCAGCTTGAGTTTCCCTTCTTCTTTAACTGTTTCACATCTTGATTTAACTCTCAATCAATGTTAGAATAAATCAGTCTCAACACATCTTAACAATTGAACAGTTTAACGCAGGCTACCACATCCTGGGTTAAACTGTTCTCTGTGGCTGATGATGCTGACAGGTGGCCTATTTGCTTTATTTTGTCACAAATCTAAATCACATTGGGCTCTGAGTGCTTATTTTCTGTGCCCTCAGTTCAGACCTGAGTGGGTTTGTTTGGTCAAAAACATTGTGCTTTGTCTCATAGTGGCGTTTCACATCACCACTTTTAATGAGCACCACGGTCTCTGAGCATATGAGACGCTGGTGTTGTGCTCCAGTGGGAAGGATGAACATGAATGAGTCCATTCTGGGTTGAAAGCTCTGTTGACTTTTCTCTTCTTGAAGAGCGCCATGAGTAGTTATTGTTCTCTATCAGGATCCAAATCAAATAAAAGGATTTAATCTGAATGACACACTTTACAAAAAGCATGAGTTTATCCGACTCTGCTTTTTATTAAATAAGGGAAGGTCTC
This sequence comes from Cottoperca gobio, assembly GCF_900634415.1. Taxonomy (NCBI): domain Eukaryota; kingdom Metazoa; phylum Chordata; class Actinopteri; order Perciformes; family Bovichtidae; genus Cottoperca; species Cottoperca gobio. The sequence goes on from NC_041358.1 coordinate 22,057,277, forward strand.
CTCATAAAGTTTAAACTTTTTTGGCAGGTACAACTATGTCTCCATCTATCTCCCGGTCACTGTGATTTATCCATCTCTTTTCGTCTTCTTCTGTGTTATTGTTCCTGTTTTCTTCTTCTGTGTGTTTTCTGGCGGATAACGTTTTTCAGCTAAAGTTAAACATAATACTGCCACCTGCTCTATCGGAGGCCACTGTACACTTTTTAAAATTAGGCCTTGAAAGGTTAAAAATACGGGATAATTACGGGAAAATATTTAAACGGGAGGAAAACATTGTTTTATGTAGGACACATGTATAACTGTGAAAATGTACTAAAGAAAATAGAAACCATTTAAATTATTTAAATGAATTCACCTCAAGCATGTAAGTTTAAATTGGTCACACACTTCAGGAAATGTGAAATTAATGTTGGATACTGAAATCTGCTGGTCAAATTGGAAATATAAATGGAAATTTGACACCTGGTAGCCCATTGATTCCTCATTGTGCATAGGTAGGTTTTGTTTTTGAACCATTTAAAAGGTTAATATGATGCAGCAGTGTGGGTCAAAGTAGTGACTCATCAGTGTTTGTTCCTTGATTTATTGTCTACAGCTGGCTGACGTTTATGGGAATGTGCTCAGTGTCCGTCTCGGCGGTGACAAGATGGTGTTTGTGTCTGGGTACAAGATGGTGAAGGAAGCCATAGTGACACAAGCTGACAACTTTGTGGATCGACCACATAGTGCAGTTAGCAACAGGTTTTACTCAGGAGACTCAGGTGCACAAATCTCTCTCTTTCTCTTGTCTCATGCTCTGCACTAATTAGTTCCCTTGAGCCATTAACCCTATTTCCTCTGCATGTTTGTGTCTAGGTGGAATGTTCATGAGCAATGGTGAAACATGGAGGAGACAGCGACGCTTTGCCTTGTCTACCTTACGTAGCTTCGGCCTGGGTAAAAACACCTTGGAGCAGAGTATCTGTGAGGAGATCCGTCACCTGCAGGAGGAGATAGAGAAGGAGAAAGGTGGTTCACAATCAGTACAAAATGAGCTCATAATCAGCAGCTGTTCACCAGAATAGCATCGTCTAAACAGTGGACTCTTCTCCTTCAGGTGAACCTTTCAACCCAGCAGGCCTCTTCAACAATGCTGTGTCCAACATCATCTGCCAGCTGGTGATGGGGAAACGTTTTGACTACAGCGACCACAACTTCCAAATCATTCTGAAATATCTGTCTGAAATTATTTTCCTCGAGGGCTCCGTATGGGGTCTGGCAAGTCAGTAAAATCCATTTATATCAATCATTTTCAGAGAGACAGCATTCTGATGGGATTCTGGGACCGAGAGGCCCAAGTCTGTGGTCAAATGTTATCACATGAGGTGAAAGGTCATGTGAACGTTTCTCTCATCTACTGTTTTCTTCTGAGCAGCTGTATGAGTCCTTCCCTGGAGTGATGAAACACTTGCCAGGTCCCCACAACAAAATGTTCAGTCGATTCAACACCGTCATTGACTTCATCAGTCAGGAGGTAAAGAGCCACAAGAAGGACCTGGACTACAGCGATCCCCGGGACTACATTGACGCTTTTATCATAGAAATGGAAAAAGTAAGTGAACAACTGAACACTGTGTAGCATTCCCTGTCTATCTAGCAGCCACTCACTACTGTATCTTCTCTGCATTTCTGAATAGCACAAAGAGTCTGAACTGGGCTTCACTGAGACCAATCTGGCTCTGTGCTCTCTGGATCTGTTCCTGGCTGGAACAGAGACAACCTCCACCACTTTGCTGTGGGCTTTAGGTTTTCCTCATCAAAAACCCTGAAATCCAGGGTAGGTGACATGCTAGGCCCTACACTGAGATAACTGTGAAACAGCAAGAAAACAAGACTAAAAGAGTCTACAGCCATGCTGACAGCTCTGTGAGGATGTATAATCTTGGAACCTATTGGCCGGATGATTATTTAGCATCTGGGTTAACAGCAAATATTTCTGGGGTTCTGGTGTAGCCAGCAGATTTCCAGGCCAAGGCTTCCTCTTCTTTTTGCTTGTCATTGTTTACAGTCCAAGTTTAGGCACAGCAGTACTTTGAGCTAAATGCTGACATCAGCATGCTAACATTTCTTACAAACATGCTGATGTTCACCATTTTATGAGCTCTTATCAGCTTATCATGTTAGCATTAACATATCACGTCATATTAAAATGTCATTCACTTTTCCAGACGAAGTCCAGGCAGAGATAGACAGAGTGATCGGACACAACCGACAGCCCAGCATGGCAGACAGACCCAACCTGCCCTACAGTAATGCCGTCATCCACGAGATCCAGAGGATTGGGAAACATTATTCCTCTAAATGGACTCAGAATGGCCACCAAGGATACAACACTGGGAGATTACATTGTACCAAAGGTGCATTAAATAGGCCTACACAGTCATTTTAAGTCTTAAGAGGATTATCTCTGAAATAGAGATGGGAGTTTGTTTTTACTGACTTGAGTTTACAAGTCACTCACTAAAGAAAGTGATGTTTTCAAGTCACTCGAGTCACCATTTCAGTCCCCCAGAGCAAGTCACTCACTAAAGAAAGTGATGTTTTCAAGTCACTCGAGTCACCATCTCAGTCCCCCAGAGCTTGGATTGGAATCCCCCAGCATCCATAGAGCATGTACACCAGAGACATACGGCGGCCGAGCCAACTAATATCCGCTTTAGCCCTCCGCTAACTTGAATCGGATAAAATAATTTAAATGTGCAGCTCTTCTATATTTTCTAAATGTTATCGGACTGAATTAATAATTAATAATTAATAATTCTGATAGAAACAAGTCATTTTGCGGGGGTTGTGACACTCAAAAACAATTATCGACCTCTACCTTGCTGGGAGAGTGAGTACTGAGTGAGTGATTGTGTTCAGCCGGAGTCAGACCCTCAGCTCCGCGCTGGGAAAGCAAGTACTGAGCCAAAATCGCCTCTTCTTAACAGTTCGCACTTGCAAATAGGTACAGGTAGGAGGGGCAAGTTAGTGAACAAGTTAGTAGAGATGAGGACTTTTGACTCCGGAGTCAGTAAAATGATTTCACTTATGACTCGAACATCACTACTCTAAAATGTAACTGTTGTTGTTGCTTGGTGTTGACCTATAGATCTTGTTTTTTCAGGGTACGTCCTTCATGCCCAACCTGACCTCTGTGCTGTTCGACAAAACTGAATGGGAGACTCCAGACACCTTTAACCCTGGACACTTCCTAGATGCTGAGGGGAAGTTTGTGAAGAGAGAAGCTTTCCTTCCTTTCTCTGCAGGTAAACCACATTCACCTCAATCTTAAGCATTTACCTGAACCTGAATATACCTATCTGTCCTCCACTTAACTTCAGTTTTTTTTAAAGGGCACATTATCCAGAAAGTACACTTTACAAGTCAGTAAAAAAGAAATACAGAAAAGAAAACACACAACATTACATGTAAAAGTACACACAAAATTTTACTCATGTTATAATGTGAACATGACGACAACACTCATACAGTATAACTGTAACAGGATTGTGGTTGCTAGCCTACTTGTCAACGAGGTGATTTGGGTACCAGCCGGTGAAATTAAGAGAGATCATAGGGAAGAGAAAAAGGATGTTTTCAGCCTGGATTGAAAGTATCAACTGAGCTTTGTATCCTGATCAGTGCAGTGGAAAATGATTCCAGAGCAATGGAGCTCAGTTGGCAAAGGAGGGACCACCAAAAGAGTTTAAGAAAGGTTACGTAACTAGCATTAAAGGAACCTCATTACTTTTGTTTCCATTAGTCCTGACGCTTTTCTTTTCACAGTAACTTACAATGTGCTGATGTGCAAACACAGATGATTCATATTAATTAAAGTTTAATTCACTGACGACAATTAATAAACATGGCGTTCCTTTTAAGTAGTTAGGTTGGTAAAACAAACTTACACTTGTGGTCTGCAAGATGTCACTTCACAATAACAACGTTTTAAAAATCAAGCGATATTTTTTCTCCTTTGCTTATGTTCATAGTCCCTCAGAGTGTCGACTGTGTTTGCGTGAAAACAAGACTGAGACTTTCTCATGCTACCCTAGCTTCTGTGATTTCCCTTCACTGGTTATTTTCCATCTCTAACTTCAAAACCTTTACTTGGAAAACCCAGAAGTGAGATGAAGTGCATGTTCACGTAAAGATAAAAGAGACCTCAAGCTTTGGGTTTGTTCACCTTCAGAATTGACATATAAAAAGGTTAAAGGTTCAAAGTCTTACTTTCTATATATAAAGTTCTTCAAGCTGAAGACACCTCATATTCAACACATACAGGTGGAATTGTTCATTCAAATGTTCTGTCACACAAACGTCTGAAACATCCAGTTTACAGCAGAGTCATTCCTAATAACAGCAGGCATCACACATGCTCAGGTTGATACACAGCGGACACTGACTCCATGGTATTCTCTAGTGTTTTTCTCACCTGCCAAATCTCAGACTGAAACCACAGTGTGAACATGAACACGGCGGTCTGAATAAGAAGCACAAACTGAATCTCAGTATCATTTATTTTCACATGTTAAATTTCAGCCAATCAAAACAAAAATCAAATGTGCAGTAGAAAGGAAAGTAGGAATTTAGATCACGGTGATGCTTTTTTTTAAACTAGAAAAGGATTTTATTACAATTCAGTAGATCATATTAATAACACGAAGGTTTTACTTAAAAAGCCTTTTTTGATTGAGGAGAAGAAAACTACTTTAAAAATCATGTTTTACTCACACTATAGGAAAATAACAATGATATATAGTGATTCACGTTGTTGATTTCTTTAGAGTTTGGGACAGTTGGTGGGTTATCGTGGGACGGCACAGAGGCTGTAAGGTTTGGGACAGAGAGTGCCTCCTAACTTGAAGTCAAGAGTTGGCTGCTCTCCAGCGGGTGGAGATACAGAAAACCTCTGAAGGAGGGTTGTGAAGAAGAGAAATAACTCCGCCCTGGCAAGCTGCTCCCCGAGGCACACGCGCTTACCTGAGAATACACAAAACAGATGAGTTGTTATTCACTTTGACTATACAACAGTTGCCATACAAGGCATGAAACCTGATCCCCTCCCATTTATGGTAACTGGTTAAACAGGTAAGTGATTACTGGCAAGTGGCATGTATCTTTCTCATTTTCCTCTGTAAAGCCCTTTAAATGGATAGTTTGGCTGTTTTGAAGGGGGTCATGAGGTTCTTATCCATAGTCAGTGTATTACCTACAGTAGATGGCGGTTGGCACGTCCCTAGTTTGTTTACAAACAGAAGGGGGCAGCAGCAAAACTTATTTTAAAAATCTTAAGTGTTTGCTATTAAGAATATTTTGCTGTCAGACTGCCCGCTCATTATTTAAGCTCTCGCCAAAGCCACCAATAAAAGTAATTTAACCTAGGGATAAAACAGATGCTTGTCTGCCGCTGCCTCGATCAGTTAGTTAGTTTGTGTTATTGTGTTACTTTGGTTAGAATTCAACAAAGTCACACAATAAGACAAACAAGCTAACCGATCAGCGCAGCGGTAGACCAGCTACTTCCGTGTTCTGCGAGGTAAAATGACTGTTTTTGTCAATTGAGTCTGGTGGCTTTGGCGAGAGCATAGATAACGGCTTCAGAGTTGGAAAGGGCTGTCTGACGGCAAGGTAGCGCGGTGAAAATATTTAAAATAAAATATAGCACTATATTTATTTAGAATTTTATATAATTTGTAAGTGGCTAAAACACATTTTTCTGCCGTTCCTGTCCACAGCAGAATATTGCTTTGTTTCCGTGCTGGTACTCCTGTCTGTTTCTCCAAACTGGGTGCGTACAGACCGCCATCTACCGTAGGTAATACACTGAATATGGTTAAGTACCTCATACAACCTCACTTCAAACAATCCAAACTATCCCTTTAAGGTTTAAACAATATATAACTGAGTTTTAGAGGATTGTAACTATTGACTAACCTGCTGAAAAAGGAAGGAAGGCTTCTCTCTTTCTAAATTTGCCGTCCTGGTCCAGAAAATGTTGAGGGTTGAAGGAGTTTGGAGTTTCCCACATTGACTCATCACGTAGAACGGAGGTCAGCGCAGGCAGGACCATGGTGCCCTGAGAAAATTCCATTAATGAAAACGGCAAATGAAGCCGATATCTCCCTTTTGTTTTGGTATTTCTTCTAGTGAATTAGTGTGAATTAACCAGGAATGCATTTTTAATCTCAACAATTAAGCCAAACATGGACCATAACTTCTTAAAGGGCTCAAACACAAAAGGAAATCCACAACTGCATGACGACTGGGCTAATTAAGAATGTGTGATATGATCAAAAGAGCTGCTAAATTACACATTAAGTGTAAAATGCCTGGTAATTTATAACCAGCAGCACCAAAGTGCAACAGTGGCTTTGTACATTTTAGGCCCTTAACTTATATAATAGATTATCATAAATTAATATATGTATTTCCTACATCAATTCTGATTATTTTTAAGTATAACATGGATTTTCAAACAAATGTCTTACCACACAAGGCAGCTTTTATTATTATATTTATTATCGGTTATTCAGTTCATATCTGTAAAAATCTAAAAATCAACTTTGGTTTACTTTTTTATTAAACTTATATTTGACCGATTATGGGAAATGGATGTTTTTTGAGTTGCTGAGAAGCACCGAGCTATGCTGCCAGAAAATCCAATTTCGAAAACAAGCAATGAGCAAAAATGCTCACATAAAGCAATTCTTCATCACATGTGCATCATGTACCTTTGGGAATGTGTACTTGTCGACTGTGGTCTCCTTGATTGTCGTGTGGATCAAATTGAGGGGAATAATGTTGGCCATTCTCTGCATTTCATGGATGACAGCGTCAGTATAGGGCATGTTTTCTCTGTCATTCAGAGATGGCTGCCTGGATGAACCAACGACGGTATCTATCTCCGCCTGGACTCTCTCTGCACAGTGTAAACAACAAGCAATGTGAGTCTGTGCAACACGTTCCGCACACTTAGTAAAGACACTTTACAAAACATGCAGGAAAGGGTTGGGACACACACACACGCACCTTGTATGTGAGGGTAGTAGATCATGTATGCTAGTCCCCAGTGTAAAGTAGTAGTGGTAGTTTCAGTTCCAGCAACAAACAGATCCAGAGTGCAAAAACTCAAGTTCTTTAAGTCAAACCCAGAATCTTTGTCCTCCGTCTATCAATGACACAAAAGAACAGTTTCTAGTATCAGTTGATATATTTCCTTATAAAATGCAAAGAGAACAACAAACACAATACAGATGGATACAAACACTCACCTCTTCCATCTCTCTGAGGAAGCAGTCGATGTAGTCTCTTGGAGCGGAGGGGTCAAAGGTTTCTCTGTGTTCTTCGATCTTCATTTCTATGAAGTCGAGTAAACTATGTGACAGAGTGAATATCCTCTGGTGAGGTCCAGGCAGCCACTTCATCAGCCAGGGTAATGTGTTATAAATCTACAGAGCATGGATACAGGTACCAGAGCATTTGTTAACAGGCAATAGACACAAGTGGAGACTGAAAACTAATCTGTTTGTATCACTTATATCATTATCACAGCAGATATTTTGACATCACAGCAGGAAAAGCAAAACTTTTGTCACAGTTTCTAATTTAATGGCTTTTTATGTTTGATTTATTAAATGTCATGTTAAGTATGTTATTCTGGAACTTGTTTACACAATAGATATCAAAATACATGATTAACTTATGGGGAGTGGCTGGATAAATGATTTTAAAAAAGATTACGGCGTATCAAGGAGGCTCACCTGTGCCCATATTCCTCCCTCTAAGTACAATAGCTCATTGAAGTTCTGAAGAACACACTGGTGCTGCTTGTCATTGTACTCAAAGCGTTCCCCAAACACCAGGCAGCAGATGATGTTGGACACAGCGTTGTTTATCAGTGACTGGGCATTAAAAGGCTTGCCTGTAAAATAAAGAGAAAAAGTAGATAAGACACACAGAGAAAAAGGACACACATTCAAAACATAACGTGTGTGATGAGACGAAAGGATGATTATGGGTGATGAACAGGCCCCTGAGGGAATGAAGGAGGGAAATAGAGTCACATGCACATGGTCTAAGGTCCAATGCTACATGTTGGTGGTGTCTGGCTTATGAGCAAAGTTGAATCAAATGTTCATACAATACACATGATAATAATAATGTGTCACTGGTAAAAAAACAAAAACAAAGGTTACGAAGCATTAGCTGATTAACAGCTTCTTGTTGAAAAACAAAAGATTTGTTCAGTGCCTTGCTGAAGGGCAACAGCCTCAGTGAGGTACTGGCACTCCTGCTGGATGGATGGCTCCAGGGACATCTTTCCCACACCAAAGTTTCTGAGTGTACGAATAGCAAATCTCCTCTGCTGCTTCCAGAGATAGCCATTCGACATCACTAGACCTTTTGGAAACACAGTAAAGCATTAGACCTGACAGTAATTGGAAATGGGTATAACTAACAACTAGCTAATATGATGTCAGTCTGATGCAACTGTTCTATTTAAATACTAACTAGCAACTTTTAAACACGCAATGCAACACACACTACCTTTATTCCCAACTAGTGCGTCAATCAATGGTATGATGGGGCGATCCACGTAGTCCTCTCCTTTTTGGACAAGGACCTCTTTCACAAGCTTGTAGCTATTGATGACCACAATTCTTCCACCAAAGAGCCGAAGGCTGAAAATGTTTCCATACTTCTCTGCAAACTGAACACAGAGAGCAGACTGGGGTTTTGGTTGACATACTTTCTGAGGATGTCAAGAAAAACAATACATCAGTGCACTATATTAAATCATTTAGTACCCTTAGTTAGTGGTTACTTTGCAGATTCATGTTAATAATACAAAATATAATCAACAAATAACAGATGATGTACAATAATCGGTTAAGATAATACTTCATTGATCCTGGGGAGAAATTCATAAAAGGTACACAGAAGTATATAGAGTAGTTTAAATTACCTCCACCTTTACAGGCTTCAACAGTAATGTATTAACGCATCAATATATTATAATCCAATAATGGAATATACAATTCTGAAATGGGCTATTCTGCATAATGAGTATTTTTGCTTTTTGTACTTTTACTTTACAGTAACATTTTGAATGCAGGACTTTTGGTTTAGGCTGAATACCAACAGTGTGTCAAAGCAGAGAGAGTGACAAATGTTTTTCTGATATCGTCTCCAAACCTGCCCATAAAAACGATAAATACAGTACTTAACCCTGCAGTCACAAATTGTCAAGAGGCATATTTCATGGATTCTTTATAGGTAAATTTGACATTATAGGCCTGCGATCTATACGATTTAGACTCTTACGGTGTCAAACTCATTTTAGTTCAGGGTCCACATACAGCCCAATTTGATCTCAAGTGGGCCGGACCAGTAAAGTCATATCATAATAACCTGTAAATAACGACAACTCCAAATGTTTCCCTTCGTTTTAGTGCAAAAAAGTAAAAGTACATTCTGAAAATGTTCACATTTAATGAACTATCTTTTTACATTATGCCTCAGTTTATCATTTACACATGTGCATTACAATTTACGGATCACAGTGTTTCTACAAAGGCACAAAACATTTAGTCACAGGGATCTGGAACTGAACAATATAGTATTTTACTTTATGATCAAAACAACTTGTCAAGATATGGAAATTATTTTTAAATGTACATTCATTTCCACATCTGTGTAGTAATCCTGACCACCTGAACTGACACCACACCATACAAACTAAAGTGGGAACTATTAAGGAAGAAGGTTAAGTTATCCCCCTGCCTTACAAATGTATAAAATGTATACATAAAACATACATAAAAGTTGTGGCAGTGTATGAACAATAGGGTTCCTCCAAACCAAACTCTTTGTACTGAAGCTGCTGACTGACATTATATTGCACAATGTTCAATGTCTTTAAATATTTCCACAGTAAGTATTCATTTTCACAGAACTATATTCTTCAGAGTGTCTGAAGCAGCATTTTACATTAAGTAGGCTTTCTCACTGTTTAATTTTCTCTTGAAACTTGGCATCTTTTAGCGTCACAAGTGCATCAATATCAGGCGTCAACTCCTGAGTAGCAGCCAATTTCAGGATGTAATTGAAGCGCTTGTGTGTGAGCCTTGGACGCAGCTTTGTTTTATTGATGCTCATTACAGAGAAAAGTAGTTCCCAAAGGTAGGTAGTCGCAAACATGCTTTTGTTTCCTCTCGCTTCGACTACTGCATTATTTGCATTCTTTCTATGTAGGAATCGATCAGTGGTCCCTATCTCGCCTGTAGCTTGTTCAAAGTGCCGCTGCACGAGTCCTCACTGGAACCAGGAAGAGAGACCATATCTTCCCTGTGCACGAATAGATGTTATGTTTCTCTGCTGTGTTTTCAAAGCAATGCATGTTCTTCCACCAGTGTGTACTGATACTGAAACATAGGCTTACCTCTCCGATCTGCAGGTGAAATCTGTGGGGCTCAACGCGGAGAAGGTCACCAAGGAAAGGAAGAGCCCAGGGTCCAGGAGGAAAATTTGGCGGAGCTCTGTTCTTCAAAACATCAGTCAACAACAGAAAAACACACAGAAATATCAAAATACTCCTGTAGTCCATCCACTCCCAGCCAAGTAAACTGTATAGTGTCTCCATTTGTTAGCTTTGGTAGGCAATAATAGCTTGTTTATTTGACGATGCTTTGACTACCACAAACCAAAGCTCAGTAGCCGAAGGAGAAGGGGCAGGGGGACCAGTGCGTGCCTTAACTTCAAAATAAAAGTTGGAATGCGCTTCAGTAGCATTCTCAGATCTGTTATCGATGCAAACGTAACCACACCAAATACTTACTTAAGTAAATGCACTCTTAAAGTACTCATTATACAGAACGCCCCATTTCATATATAAAATATAGCCTATTAAATCACTGGATTATAACTATAGATGCATTAATGTGTAGTAGTCATTACTTTAATGTTGCAGCAAGTACAAGTGGGGCTAATTGCAACTACGTTACATACTACTGGGTAGAGTGATCTGTTATAATACATAATAATGTATTAGTTGATTGTATTTTGATGGTTAAGGTGAGGGTAAGGGGCGTAGCTAGGTTTTCAAGTTTCAAAATTAAGATGCTAGATCTAATAGAACTTTGTGGTCTTGGTAAGGGGAGGGGGCACAACTCTCAACACTAATATATTAGGTCTCGGCCCATACCTGTCAACATTGGAATTTCAAAATAAGGGAAATGCTTTGGCGGACTCCGCCCATATTTTACACATGTAATGTAAATGTAAACATATAAGGGATGGGTATATACATTCAGGAAATACATGTTTATTTAAAGTATGTATTACTTGTACAGACATGTTTATAAAATAAATGTATGTATTATATTTATTAGTTAATATCATCAATTTATTTGATTGATGAGTTGTGGTCACTTGGTCTGCCTCCGACACAGTTCTTGTCACAAATGAAGTCATTGACAGTAAATGTTTTTGTGCCTCTTGGGCGTGCTTGTGCTTGGACGATTGTTCATGCTGGCGAACATCGTTTATTCCGTCGTGTGCAATGCTAAAATCTGAATGACACACTTTACAAAAAGCATGAGTTTATCCGACTCTGCTTTTTATTAAATAAGGGAAGGTCTCCTCATAAAGTTTAAACTTTTTTGGCAGGTACAACTGTGTCTCCATCTATCTCCCGTTCACTGTGACTTAACTTACTCCTAGACCTGAACTAACCTCCATCACACTATTGGCTCCAAAATCACTTGTTCTTTGCTGCGGACGACACAACTGTGGTGGGACTCATCAGGGACAACAACGAACTGGCCTACAGGGAGGAGGTGAAGCATCTGACAGACTGGTGTCACACCAACAACCTGATCCTGAATGTTGACAAAACAAGAGTGTTGACTTCAGGAAAAAGCAGCACTGTCACACACCACTCCTCCTCAACGGCTCAGCAGTGAAGACTCCAGACAGCACAAAGTTCTTGGGGGTGCAACTCACAAACAGTCCGACCTGGTCCCTTCACACCTCCTCACTGGTGAAAAAGGCACAGCAGCGCCTGCACTTTCTGCGCAGGTTGAAAAGAGCACAGCTCCCCCCTCCCATCCTCACCACGTTCTACAGAGGCACCATGGAGAGCATACTGACCAGTTGCATCTCTACCTGGTCTGGAAACTGCAACACCTCAGACTGGAAGTCTCTGCAGAGAGTGGTGAGGACAGTGGAGAGGATCATCGGATGACAATGACAATACATTTTTTTGATGGATTGATTGAAGCCCACTTAAAGTAGGCCTAGCTACGCCACTGGTCCTCACAAGTATACCATAGTAGAAGTACAATCATGAGGTGGAGGTGAAATGTCACTTAAACCTTTATTACTGTTCATAACTGAAGTATTTCTTTGCTGCAATCGTTGATACTGGGTCAGATGTAACTTGTATTTTGAGATCATGAAACAGCTTCTCAACACATCTGTTACATATACACCTGCTGAACCTTACTTTAAGTAAGGTACACTGTAAAGTACACTGATTTAAATTAATTGTATTAAAAGGAGTATTAAGACCCACACTTGTCCATAACACACAGTGCACATGCATACAACTGAAAAGCAGGAAGAGTTCCAGCTCCGACTTTGTTTTTCACTTCAGGAGTCCAGAGAGGCCACCAGTGTTGCGCAACATTCCCTTTTATGGGCCTTTTTTTTTTCATAGTGTTGTCCAACCCACAGCCAGATAGCATGAGATCACCATCCTGCCTGCAGGAGAAAACAAATTTTAACTGAGTCTTTTAAATATAGTTATGATTTTTCAAGTACTTTTTGACTGTATGGACTTCACTGGTTGGCTGTTGTTTAGTTTTATAGCGTTACTCCTGACAGATGTGATCAGAAACTGGAGGCCACGCAGCTTTCCACCCGGACCCTGGGCTGTGCCTTTTCTAGGAAATGTCTTCACGGGACTTGACTTCAAAACAATGGAGAAGGTGAGGGGAACAGTACCACTTTATTATCCAAGGGTTGAGTAGAGAAGAGTCGAATAACGTAGGGGCAATTTGGCTTACAGAAAGTAGCATTGTCAACATGGTGAGCACAATAAATAACAACAAAAACAAAAGCATCTAAAGATTGCAACTCAAAAGTATTTTCTCATCAACTGCCAATTTGATATCACTGCATATTCATGTATTTTACCCAAAACTAAGATTTATTTTCGGCTATTTCTTAGGATACAGAGGGTAAACAAAAGAATGCAGCACCTCATGGAAAATTACTTTAAATCTCCAATAATTTTGGCAATAATGATTTAACTGATAGTATCTGACTTTTCAAAGCAACATGGAACAATTTATAAAGCTGAAAATATGCCAAATAATCAGCGACAAACTGCAGATCTATTCTTGGAAAACAAGTACTCATTTATTTGGTATGTCAGAGGTTGCAGTGAGCTGTATATGATCTACTGTTTCTAAGCATTTCGCCTGACAAAAACTGCCTTTATTTCTAGCCAATATATAGTTAATGCATTGAAAGAATACAACATTCTTGAAAAGTTATTTGTTTTTAAATGCAGCTTGCTCAGGAGTACGGTCCAGTGTTCAGCTTGAGGAGAGGCAGCGAGAGGATGGTGTTTATTTCAGGATACAAGATGGTCAAAGAGGCTCTTGTTATTCAGCTAGACAGCTTTGTTGATCGACCTATTGTCCCTCTCTTCCATGTTGTCTTCAAAGGGCTTGGTGAGTATACATGAACGAGTAAGAGAGAGCATGAATGTACCGCACATGTTGTTTGCTGTATGAAGCTCCTTCTCCAGGGAAAAATGAAATCTCTTTATGCTGATTTGAAGGATTTAACCAGAAATCATCAGTCAGCCAACTCGCATGGGACAAAGTATATTGTCAATGCAGAACAGTGTTAATATTTCGGCGTCTTCGTCCCTTCCTGCAACGGCCAAAGTGCACAGCACCAGATTAGGGAGTGATAATAACTGCTTCTTTTCAACGTAGGTGCTCAGAAGTGATATACATCTAAAATCTGTAAAGGCTGTGAATTGCTTGTTTGCTTCGTGAATGCTTGTTTGCTTTGTTAATAAATTGATAAAACATTCCCTCAGGCATATCTTTGAGCAATGGTTACCTGTGGAAGAAGCAAAGGAAGTTTGCCAACACTCACCTACGTTCCTTTGGAGACGGCCGGAAGTCACTGGAAAAATACATTGAGGTGGAAAACAACTTCCTCTGTGAAGCTTTCAAAGAGGAGCAAGGCAAGTAGAGATTCATCTGTTGAGTGTTTTTTCATCCTAATATGATCTATCAACACTTGAATACAATTCAACATATTCCCAGGAAGGCCATTCAACCCCCAATACATCATAACGAATGGAGTGAGTAACATCATCTCGTCTGTGCTCTTCGGACATCGCTTTGAATACAGTGATCAAAGCTTTCGTAAGGTCCTGAAGTTGGACAATGAGGCCATTATGCTTGCTGGCTTACCTCAGACTCAGGTAATTTCTGATCTGCCTCAACTGTTCAGTGCTGTTGGCCTATAACTGATCTGAGAGTTTGTCCCATCAACAGCTGTATGATGCCTTCCCTGGTTTGCTGAAGTACCTGCCAGGACCTCACCAGACTGTCCACAACAACTACAAAGACATCATGACTTTCTTGAATATGGAAGTACAGAAGCATCAGGAGGAGTGGAACCCAGAGGACCCTCGGGATTATATCGATGTATACCTGGGAGAGATGGAAAAGGTGAGATATTTACACATTTTTCATAAACGCTCCCTGGACCCTTGGCAAAGGATAGCTTCACAATTTTTCATGTTGTCTTAAAACAATCGCCAGGTGCCCTTATGATCAAGTTTTTGTTTGCTGTAATCATTCCTCCTATTTCGGCCAGAGATGAACAGATCCCTTTAGGATGCAATGTAAGTGATGGGGACAAAAAACTCAATCCACAAATCTAAACTTCATTGGAACGGAGTAATCATTAATGTTGTTAGTATCACCTGTGCTTTTCCTGCTGTGACAAGTCACAATAATCTTCTCGGGAAAATGCCCAATGATGTAAAATGAAAATAGACTTGTCAATGCTCATCTCATGCTGCTAAACAGTTCTCAATAAATTCTGCATGGCTCAGAATCCAGCTATTTAATTTTGGCTTGGTTGTCTGATTTATGGCTTCTGGTAAGGGTTAGGGTCTGCCCAACTGAGTAGTTTTTCAGTCTGTAGATTCACAGACTCACTCTAAAACTTCACAAAATGTCTACATACATGTTAGTTGTTGCTTGAACAAAGAGTTTCAATGAGCCATGCTGCAGTTTAACACACTTTTAACGATTAACTGGGGAATTCACTATACTGTCAATGTTTACATTCAAATATTATTTAATAATATATAAAAGACAAGCACAGCACAATGTATGATGTTGTTGACACTTTGCCAGAAAAAGGAGGATCCCCAGGCTGGCTTCAACATTGAAACTCTGCTGGTTTGCATCCTCGACCTGATTGAAGCTGGTACAGAAACATCTGCCACCACTTTACGCTGGGCACTTCTATACATGATGCACTTCGCAGAGATACAGGGTTAGTATCTTATCAATCACATTGAATTCAGGAGTATTCACATGAAGATTATAGAGGGTTTTGTGCTATTTCAATTGTAGAATATCCAACGACTTAGTTTTCTCACTCAGAGAAAGTCCAGGCAGAGATAGACACAGTGATCGGACAGTCTCGTCAGCCCACCAGTGGCCGACAGACCCAACCTGCCTTACACCGACGCTGTCATCCATGAGACTCAAAGGATGGGAAACATTGTTCCCATGGGATTCCCAAAAATGGCCAGTAAAGACGCTACACTGGGAGAATACTTAATACCCAAAGTAAAGGACTATTTACCAAACTCACCCAAATATGATTAGCTAAAATGTGTAAATTATTTATATTCAGCCGATATCAACATTTCATGCCTTTTTTTCCAGGGCACAATGATCACTACTATCCTTGCATCAGGTGCTGTTTGATAAGAATGAGTGGGCGACACCAGATACTTTCAATCCTGAGCATTTCTTGGATTCAGAGGGCCAGTTATGCAAAAAAGACGCCTTCTTACCATTTTCAGCAGGTTGGCTCAATATTCCTCCACTTTCAGTGATACTGTTTCGCTTACCAAACATATTTCATGATCGCAAAATGTGCAACTGTTTCCCGACAGGTAAACGCGTGTGTTTAGGAGAGCACCTGGCCAGAATGGAGCTGTTCCTTGTCTTTACATCTCTCCTGCAACACTTTACCTTTTCTCCTGTTTCGGGAGAGATGCCCAGCTTGGATGGTATTCTGGGCTTCACCCATTCCCCCCAGGAGTACAGGATGCTAGCTGTGCCTCGCTGATTTGCTCCCACCTTTTCTCATCCCAGCATTAAAACAAAGCTTCCTTTGTTTCCAGCACACTTTCTCTACGAGACAACCAAATCAAAGGTCACATATCTGACCCGCATTTCTGTGGAGAATCACAGCATTACAGGTCAACAAATATTTGCATGTTCTAAGCCAAAGGCATTCAGATTCAGATTCAGATTGAACTTTATTGTCATTGCACATATAGGTACAAGTACTGAAGTAACCAGAAGTGCAAAAGAAGCAGTAAAGTGCAGTGTAATGTACAAGTATAATACAGGTATATAAATATGAGAGATATGAAACTAAAGGCATGCTTATAGCTTCAAGGCAAAAGAGCTAGACCAGTTGCTTTTGATTTGATTCTTACAGGTAAATAAAGCACCTGCACGCCCATGATCCTCCCACAGAGGTGTTTTCTCACACTGTGTGAGAGTGGCCTCCTCAGACTTTAAGATCATAAATAACAGCTTGCTAATGCTAATGGTTGCTTTTCACTAAATCAACAAAATATCTACTGTTTTATAATATAATTGTACTGAAACAGTATCAATATATCACTGGTCTGACAAGCTGTTATCATTTAATGACATGGTCTTTAACATGTGACATTCAGAAACTGTTGATCTATTCAGTGTTGCATAATGTAATGAGCCGATACTGATCTTTTATCAGTATGGCGCAACAGGAGATAATGATACATTATATATTCATATATCCATTAGCTCATGATGTCTTGTGTATTATCTCCACATTAGTTAAGCATGATTTTCTTTACATCTAACAAAAATAAATCACAGCACTTACAAACAAATCAAATCCTCACTTCAATACTTTCTTACAAAGAACTTTCCAAAAACGACTTAATTTGACGCAAAAAAGTTTCTTAATTGCTTTAGCATGCATCCTCACTGGAGTAAGATATTTTGTATCATCTGAAGTCACAGGGAGCCTTTTCTGCTTTTCTACTATTTCTATGAGACGACAGTATTCCTATGATTGTTTACTTTCAGAGACCCGTCTTTAGTTATTGCAATAAACTTCACAATAGATCAGATAGACGACAAAAAGGAAATAGTCAAGTAATAATAATGTTAAAATATTATGCCTGAACTTTAGGGTTAATACAATGCAGTGCTGCGATGCAAAAGTTGGAGGAGCAGTTCGTCACATGAGAATAACTGGTCCACCTTAAGTCAGCCCACCTTAAGCTTGAGATGTTGTTGCTTCCAGCTTCGGGTCTAACCTGATCCCCTTCACTTTCATCAGCAAGTAGTCTTGAGGAGTTGTAGCATTTATTCACTGACAAATAAACGGTACACACATTGCACGCTTACTTTACTGCTGACTTCATACTCACTGCACACAAAGTTTAATACATTTACATTTTGTTGTGTGAATTTTATTGAAACATTATAATGCATGATTTAGTTTCATTGATTTCGGCCTGGAGCAGAGTATCTGTGAGGAGATCCGACACACACAGGAAGAGCTAGAGAAGGAGAAAAGGTGGTTCACAATGAGTACAAAATAAGCTCAAATGCAGCAGAATTTCACCTTTCTAAACTAACTGCATGTGTGTCTGTGTCTGACAGCACAACAGAAACAGTGAACTGGGTTCTGACCATGGCGACCTGGGTATGTGCTGTCTGGATCTGTTCCTGGCTCATTTACATGCAACTGCCCAATGGATCAGTTAGACGCCTTTTATTCACTGCACTTTGTACTTTTGGCCTTACTATACTATAAACTTCCAATCCAATCTCAGTGTAAGTGTTGGTATAAACATGATAGGAAAATACAGGAAATACTAATTGTTAAGCACAGCAGGGGACAGGAGGAACAACGGCGTGTTAAACACAGCAGGGGACAGGAGGTGAACTGCTAAATCAAAGAACAGTCCTCAGTCGATTAAATTAGCACGTCTGGGACCTGAGTTGATAGACGGAATCGGAATTTCGGGCTTCCGGTGGAATCGCAATGCATGCTGGGGTGGCAAGCCTAGAAAAGTGAGCACCAACTCTTCAAGGGCCGCCATATTGGATTTCTTCTCTACGTGTTTACATTGTATTTAGCTTATTCTTCAAGCGTGTTGTAAACAAACCTACTACTCTACAATGAGTTCTGAACTCCTTTCTTATGATGAGCTTCAGATGTGGAAAGTCGAAGCTTTGAAAGTATTTTGACGCAAGCGGAATTTAAAGGTTTCAGGAACAAAACTGGAGCTTATTGCCAGGGTGTTTGCTGCATCAGAGACGGGTACACACAGAAGAAGAAGAAAACAGGAACAATAACACAGAAGAAAATCCTAGACACAAACATGCAGAGGAAATAGGGTTAATGGCTCAAGGGAACTAATTAGTGCAGAGCATGAGACAAGAGAAAGAGAGAGATTTGTGCACCTGAGTCTCCTGAGTAAAAACCTGTTGCTAACTGCACTATGTGGTCGATCCACAAAGTTGTCAGCTTGTGTCACTATGGCTTCCTTCACCATCTTGTACCCAGACACAAACACCATCTTGTCACCGCCGAGGCGGACACTGAGCACATTCCCATAAACGTCAGCCAGCTGTAGACAATAAATCAAGGAACAAACACTGATGAATCACTACTTTGACCCACACTGCTGCATCATATTAACCTTTTAAATGGTTCAAAAACAAAACCTACCTATGCACAATGAGGAATCAATGGGCTACCAGGTGTACCAAGATCAAATTTCCATTTATATTTCCAATTTGACCAGCAGATTTCAGTATCCAACATTAATTTCACATTTCCTGAAGTGTGTGACCAATTTCAAACTTACATGCTTGAGGTGAATTCATTTAAATAATTTAAATGGTTTCTATTTTCTTTAGTACATTTTCACAGTTATACATGTGTCTACATAAACCATACCTGTCAACCCTCCCGTTTTTCCCTGGATTATCCCGTATTTTTCCTTCTATCCTGTTTTCCTCCCGTTTAAATATTTTCCCGTAATTATCCCGTATTTTTAACCTTTCAAGGCCTAATTTTAAAACGTGTACAGTGGCCTCCGATAGAGCAGGTGGCAGTATTATGTTTAACATGAGCTGAAAAACGTTATCCGCCAGAAAACACACAGAAGAAGAAAACAGGAACAATAACACAGAAGAAGACGAAAAGAGATGGATAAGTCACAGTGACCGGGAGATAGATGGAGACACAGTTGTACCTGCCAAAAAAGTTTAAACTTTATGAGAGGAGACCTTCCCTTATTTAATAAAAAGCAGAGTCGGATAAACTCATGCTTTTTGTAAAGTGTGTCATTCAGATTTTAGCTTTGCACACGACGGAATAAACGATGTTCGCCAGCATGAACAATCGTCCGAAGCACAAGCACGAGGCACAAAAACATTTACTGTCAATGACTTCATTTGTGACAAGAACTGTGTCGGAGGCAGACCAAGTGACCACAACTCATCAATCAAATAAATTGATGATATTAACTAATAAATATAATACATACATTTATTTTATAAACATGTCTGTACAAGTAATACATACTTTAAATAAACATGTATTTCCTGAATGTATATACCCATCCCTTATATGTTTACATTTACATTACATGTGTAAAATATGGGCGGAGTCCGCCAAAGCATTTCCCTTATTTTGAAATTCCAATGTTGACAGGTATGGGCCGAGACCTAATATATTAGTGTTGAGAGTTGTGCCCCCTCCCCTTACCAAGACCACAAAGTTCTATTAGATCTAGCATCTTAATTTTGAAACTTGAAAACCTAGCTACGCCCCTTACCCTCACCTTAACCATCAAAATACAATCAACTAATACATTATTATGTATTATAACAGATTACTATACCCTGTAGTATGTAACGTAGTTGCAATTAGCCCCACTTGTACTTGCTGCAACATTAAAGTAATGACTACTACACATTAATGCATCTATAGTTATAATCCAGTGATTTAATAGGCTATATTTTATATATGAAATGGGGCGTTCTGTATAATGAGTACTTTAAGAGTGCATTTACTTAAGTAAGTATTTGGTGTGGTTACGTTTGCATCGATAACAGATCTGAGATAGCTACTGAAGCGCATTCCAACTTTTATTTTGAAGTTAAGGCACGCACTGGTCCCCCTGCCCCTTCTCCTTAGGCTACTGAGCTTTGGTTTGTGGTAGCCAAAGCACCGTTCAAATAAACAAGCTATTATTGCCTACCAAAGCTAACAAATGGAGACACTATACAGTTTACTTGGCTGGGAGTGGATGGACTACAGGAGTATTTTGATATTTCTGTGTGTTTTTCTGTTGTTGACTGATGTTTTGAAGAACAGAGCTCC
Source organism: Cottoperca gobio (assembly GCF_900634415.1). Lineage (NCBI taxonomy): Eukaryota > Metazoa > Chordata > Actinopteri > Perciformes > Bovichtidae > Cottoperca > Cottoperca gobio. The sequence goes on from NC_041358.1 coordinate 22,078,043, forward strand.
GCCAAATTTTCCTCCTGGACCCTGGGCTCTTCCTTTCCTTGGTGACCTTCTCCGCGTTGAGCCCCACAGATTTCACCTGCAGATCGGAGAGGTAAGCCTATGTTTCAGTATCAGTACACACTGGTGGAAGAACATGCATTGCTTTGAAAACACAGCAGAGAAACATAACATCTATTCGTGCACAGGGAAGATATGGTCTCTCTTCCTGGTTCCAGTGAGGACTCGTGCAGCGGCACTTTGAACAAGCTACAGGCGAGATAGGGACCACTGATCGATTCCTACATAGAAAGAATGCAAATAATGCAGTAGTCGAAGCGAGAGGAAACAAAAGCATGTTTGCGACTACCTACCTTTGGGAACTACTTTTCTCTGTAATGAGCATCAATAAAACAAAGCTGCGTCCAAGGCTCACACACAAGCGCTTCAATTACATCCTGAAATTGGCTGCTACTCAGGAGTTGACGCCTGATATTGATGCACTTGTGACGCTAAAAGATGCCAAGTTTCAAGAGAAAATTAAACAGTGAGAAAGCCTACTTAATGTAAAATGCTGCTTCAGACACTCTGAAGAATATAGTTCTGTGAAAATGAATACTTACTGTGGAAATATTTAAAGACATTGAACATTGTGCAATATAATGTCAGTCAGCAGCTTCAGTACAAAGAGTTTGGTTTGGAGGAACCCTATTGTTCATACACTGCCACAACTTTTATGTATGTTTTATGTATAAATTTTATACATTTGCAAGGCAGGGGGATAACTTAACCTTCTTCCTTAATAGTTCCCACTTTAGTTTGTATGGTGTGGTGTCAGTTCAGGTGGTCAGGATTACTACACAGATGTGGAAATGAATGTACATTTAAAAATAATTTCCATATCTTGACAAGTTGTTTTGATCATAAAGTAAAATACTATATTGTTCAGTTCCAGATCCCTGTGACTAAATGTTTTGTGCCTTTGTAGACACACTGTGATCTGTAAATTGTAATGCACATGTGTAAATGATAAACTGAGGCATAATGTAAAAAGATAGTTCATTAAATGTGAACATTTTCAGAATGTACTTTTACTTTTTTGCACTAAAACGAAGGGAAACATTTGGAGTTGTCGTTATTTATAGGTTATTATGATATGACTTTACTGGTCCGGCCCACTTGAGATCAAATTGGGCTGTATGTGGACCCTGAACTAAAATGAGTTTGACACCGTAAGAGCCTAAATCGTGTAGATCGCAGGCCTATAATGTCAAATTTACCTATAAAGAATCCATGAAATATGCCTCTTGACAATTTGTGACTGCAGGGTTAAGTACTGTATTTATCGTTTTTATGGGCAGGTTTGGAGACGACTATCAGAAAAACATTTGTCACTCTCTCTGCAGTTGCAGCTAAATACATGTAATATCATTAAGGAATTGAACAATTACAATATAATAATCACAGAAAAGCTAATATCTTACACTTTTTCTTTTCAATTTTGCTGAATAAAATCAGAATGGACCACGAATCCATAAACAAAATCAAAAATCAAAAATACTCTCAACTCACTGCTGATGTTTTGAAACCCGATTTGTTTTCGGTGTTGTTTCACAACTGCAACAGCTGATCTGAGCTGGGATGTCATCTGAGTTTAAAGGCACTAAAATCATAATTATATTTTTAGCAATGAATTGGCTAACATTGTAAACCCCCCTGGTGGCTGCAATTCAACACTCATCACCGACTGTGGTAGACTCAAACAACTGACCTCAATTATCTCTCTCTCTCTAGATTTATGCCATTGCTTAACTATTCAAATGAGTCCAACTCATTAGCTATTAATGAAGAACTCATTCCAGTGTGGTTAACGCCAATACTCTGAACCAGAGGTCGTTCTCAAGGCGAGTGACCAGCTACAAATCAAGCAGTATGACACAATAGCTTAAGAAAAATGTCAGAACCAGCAGATCTTTCCAAAAAAGCTGAACATGAAGCATTAAAACAATGAAACTGAGAGTTGAGAAATGAGACCGAGAATTGTTTGCACTCCAAATGATCCTTTCATTCAGAGACAGCTCAAGTTGGCTGGTTGTTAGCAGCTGGCAGCACTTTGTTTTGTCATTAGTCTGTGTGCATACCGGCCCTTTAACTAACATGTGTACACATGCATGTGTATATGTTGCTCTTCTCTGTATTATATATGAGGAAATTTGACCTTGAAGAAAAAAAGGTGTCTTTGTGTCACAGGGTTAAAAGTTTGTGGGACTGAACAACTCTGAGTCATCGCACCGAAACGAGCTTCTAGACCTTTAATTTTACTGCAAATTAAATGATGACAGGAAGAAAAAAACAGCAAAGAAAAGCATTAAAAAATACGTCTGAACAAGGATGAGACACAAAACAGTTTTCTTTTGTTGAGCTCTTCACCTGTTGAGTGATGAGTCATTTTTCTTTTCTTTTTCTTTTGACTCCACGCAGATGTTTTGTACGGCTGCGTCTGAGGAGGTGGTTCGCTGACGGCCACCTTCACACACAAACAATTTCAGACCCAGTCAAGAAAAATAAGTTTTCAAAATCCCTGACAAAGTTTTTGTCTTGAGTAAGGAAACAAACATCAAAACTGTGGGTGAATGAGAATTAGTCATTCCTGAAAGGTTGGTATTCAGCTTAAACCAAAAGTCCTGCATTCAAAATGTTACTGTAAAGTAAAAGTACAAAAAGCAAAAATACTCATTATGCAGAATAGCCCATTTCAGAATTGTATATTCCATTATTGGATTATAATATATTGATGCGTTAATACATTACTGTTGAAGCCTGTAAAGGTGGAGGTAATTTAAACTACTGTATATACTTCTGTGTACCTTTTATGAATTTCTCCCCAGGATCAATGAAGTATTATCTTAACCGATTATTGTACATCATCTGTTATTTGTTGATTATATTTTGTATTATTAACATGAATCTGCAAAGTAACCACTAACTAAGGGTACTAAATGATTTAATATAGTGCACTGATGTATTGTTTTTCTTGACATCCTCAGAAAGTATGTCAACCAAAACCCCAGTCTGCTCTCTGTGTTCAGTTTGCAGAGAAGTATGGAAACATTTTCAGCCTTCGGCTCTTTGGTGGAAGAATTGTGGTCATCAATAGCTACAAGCTTGTGAAAGAGGTCCTTATCCAAAAAGGAGAGGACTACGTGGATCGCCCCATCATACCATTGTTTGACGCACTAGTTGGGAATAAAGGTAGTGTGTGTTACATTGCGTGTTTAAAAGTTGCTAGTTAGTATTTAAATAGAACAGTTGCATCAGACTGACATCATATTAGCTAGTTGTTAGTTATACCCATTTCCAATTACTGTCAGGTCTAATGCTTTACTGTGTTTCCAAAAGGTCTAGTGATATCGAATGGCTATCTCTGGAAGCAGCAGAGGAGATTTGCTATTCGTACACTCAGAAACTTTGGTGTGGGAAAGATGTCCCTGGAGCCATCCATCCAGCAGGAGTGCCAGTACCTCACTGAGGCTGTTGCCCTTCAGCAAGGCACTGAACAAATCTTTTGTTTTTCAACAAGAAGCTGTTAATCAGCTAATGCTTCGTAACCTTTTTTTTTTTTTTTTACCGTGACACATTATTATTATCATGTGTATTGTATGAACATTTGATTCAACTTTGCTCATAAGCCAGACACCACCAACATGTAGCATTGGACCTTAGACCATGTGCATGTGACTCTATTTCCCTCCTTCATTCCCTCAGGGGCCTGTTCATCACCCATAATCATCCTTTCGTCTCATCACACACGTTATGTTTTGAATGTGTGTCCTTTTTCTCTGTGTGTCTTATCTACTTTTTCTCTTTATTTTACAGGCAAGCCTTTTAATGCCCAGTCACTGATAAACAACGCTGTGTCCAACATCATCTGCTGCCTGGTGTTTGGGGAACGCTTTGAGTACAATGACAAGCAGCACCAGTGTGTTCTTCAGAACTTCAATGAGCTATTGTACTTAGAGGGAGGAATATGGGCACAGGTGAGCCTCCTTGATACGCCGTAATCTTTTTTAAAATCATTTATCCAGCCACTCCCCATAAGTTAATCATTATGGGGTGTCAATATCTATTGTGTAAACAAGTTCCAGAATAACATACTTAACATGACATTTAATAAATCAAACATAAAAAGCCATTAAATTAGAAACTGTGACAAAAGTTTTGCTTTTCCTGCTGTGATGTCAAAATATCTGCTGTGATAATGATATAAGTGATACAAACAGATTAGTTTTCAGTCTCCACTTGTGTCTATTGCCTGTTAACAAATGCTCTGGTACCTGTATCCATGCTCTGTAGATTTATAACACATTACCCTGGCTGATGAAGTGGCTGCCTGGACCTCACCAGAGGATATTCACTCTGTCACAATAGTTACTCGACTTCATAGAAATGAAGATCGAAGAACACAGAGAAACCTTTGACCCCTCCGCTCCAAGAGACTACATCGACTGCTTCCTCAGAGAGATGGAAGAGGTGAGTGTTTGTATCCGTCTGTATTGTGTTTGTTGTTCTCTTTGCATTTTATAAGGAAATATATCAACTGATACTAGAAACGTTCTTTTGTGTCATTGATAGACGGAGGACAAAGATTCTGGGTTTGACTTAAAGAACTTGAGTTTTTGCACTCTGGATCTGTTTGTTGCTGGAACTGAAACTACCACTACTACTTTACACTGGGGACTAGCATACATGATCTACTACCCTCACATACAAGGTGCGTGTGTGTGTGTGTCCCAACCCTTTCCTGCATGTTTTGTAAAGTGTCTTTACTAAGTGTGCGGAACGTGTTGCACAGACTCACATTGCTTGTTGTTTACACTGTGCAGAGAGAGTCCAGGCGGAGATAGATACCGTCGTTGGTTCATCCAGGCAGCCATCTCTGAATGACAGAGAAAACATGCCCTATACTGATGCTGTCATCCATGAAATGCAGAGAATGGCCAACATTATTCCCCTCAATTTGGTCCACATGACAATCAAGGAGACCACACTCGACAAGTACACATTCCCAAAGGTACATGATGCACATGTGATGAAGAATTGCTTTATGTGAGCATTTTTGCTCATTGCTTGTTTTTGAAATTGGATTTTCTGGCAGCATAGCTCGGTGCTTCTCAGCAACTCAAAAAACATCCATTTCCCATAATCGGTCAAATATAAGTTTAATAAAAAAGTAAACCAAAGTTGATTTTTAGATTTTTACAGATATGAACTGAATAACCGATAATAAATATAATAATAAAAGCTGCCTTGTGTGGTAAGACATTTGTTTGAAAATCCATGTTATACTTAAAAATAATCAGAATTGATGTAGGAAATACATATATTAATTTATGATAATCTATTATATAAATTAAGGGCCTAAAATGTACAAAGCCACTGTTGCACTTTGGTGCTGCTGGTTATAAATTACCAGGCATTTTACACTTAATGTGTAATTTAGGAGCTCTTTTGATCATATCACACATTCTTAATTAGCCCAGTCGTCATGCAGTTGTGGATTTCCTTTTGTGTTTGAGCCCTTTAAGAAGTTATGGTTCATGTTTGGCTTAATTGTTGAGATTAAAAATGCATTCCTGGTTAATTCACACTAATTCACTAGAAGAAATACCAAAACAAAAGGGAGATATCGGCTTCATTTGCCGTTTTCATTAATGGAATTTTCTCAGGGCACCATGGTCCTGCCTGCGCTGATCTCCGTTCTACGTGATGAGTCAATGTGGGAAACTCCAAACTCCTTCAACCCTCAACATTTTCTGGACCAGGACGGCAAATTTAGAAAGAGAGAAGCCTTCCTTCCTTTTTCAGCAGGTTAGTCAATAGTTACAATCCTCTAAAACTCAGTTATATATTGTTTAAACCTTAAAGGGATAGTTTGGATTGTTTGAAGTGAGGTTGTATGAGGTACTTAACCATATTCAGTGTATTACCTACGGTAGATGGCGGTCTGTACGCACCCAGTTTGGAGAAACAGACAGGAGTACCAGCACGGAAACAAAGCAATATTCTGCTGTGGACAGGAACGGCAGAAAAATGTGTTTTAGCCACTTACAAATTATCCATCCATCCATCCATCCATCGTCTACCGCTTATCCGGGATCGGGTCGGGGGGCAGCAGCTCCAGTAAGGAACCCCAATCTTCCCTTCTCCGGGCCACATCCTCCAGCTCCGACTGGGGGATCCTGAGGCGTTCCCAGGCCAGTGAGGAGAAATAATCTCTCCACCGAGTCCTGGGTCTTCCCCGGGGTCTCCTCCCAGCTGGACGTGCCTGGAACACCTCCCTAGGGAGGCGCCCAGGTGGCATCCTTACTAGATGCCCGAACCACCTCAACTGGCTCCTTTCAACGTAAAGGAGCAGCAGTCACTCTCTGGTCCCCCTTTTTAAATAGGGGAACCACCACCCCGGTCTGCCAACCCCTAGGCACTGTCCCAGACTTCCACGCAATGTTGACGAGGCGTGTCAACCAAGACAGCCCCTCAACACCCAAAGCCTTCAGCATTTCTGGACGGATCTCATCAACCCCTGCGGCTTTGCCACTGTGGAGTTGTTTGACTACCTCAGTGACTTCCATCAGGGATGGCCCTCAAAAGTGACCCCCTCACCCCATACTCCCGCAGCACCTCCCACAGTATCACCCGGGGGACCCCGGACGCCTTCTCCAGATCCACAAAACACATGTAGACCGGATGGGCGTACTCCCAGGCCCCCTCCAGGATCCTTGCAAGAGTAAAGAGTTGGTCTGTTGTTCCACGACCAGGACGGAATCCGCATTGTTCCTCTTCAATCAGAGGTTCGACTACCGGCCGAACCCTCCTTTCCAGTACCTTGGAGTAGACTTTACCAGGGAGGCTGAGAAGTGTGATACCCCTATAGTTGGAACACACTCTCTGGTCCCCCTTTTTAAATCGGGGGAACCACCACCCCGGTCTGCCAACCCCTAGGCACTGTCCCAGACTTCCACGCAATGTTGACGAGGCGTGTCAACCAAGACAAGCTTTGCCACTGTGGAGTTGTTTGACTACCTCAGTGACTTCCATCAGGGAAATTGACGATGATTCCCCATCAGCTTCCAGCTCTGCCTCTACCATAGAGTGAGAGTTAGTCGGATTCAGGAGTTCCTCAAAGTGCTCTTTCCACCGGCCGATAACCTTCTCAGTTGAAGTCAGCAGGGTCCCACCCTTGCTGTACACAGCTTGGATGGTTCCTCGCTTCCCCCTCCTGAGGTGCCGGATGGTTTTCCAGAAGCACCTTGGTGCCGACCGAAAGTCCTTCTCCATAGCTTCTCCGAACTTCTCCCACACCCGCTGCTTTGCCTCTGACACGGCAGAAGCTGCCGCCCTTCTAGTCCTTCGATACCCTGCAACTGTTTCCGGAGTCCTCCCGGATAACATAACCCGGAAGGACTCCTTCTTCAGTCGGACAGCTTCCCTGACCACCGGGGTCCACCACGGTGTTCGAGGGTTACCGCCCCTTGAGGCACCTAAGACCTTGAGACCACAGCTCATCACCCCAGCTTCAGCAATAGAGGTTTTGAACATCGCCCACTCAGGTTCAATGCCCCCAACCTCCACAGGGATGTCTGAAAAGCTCCACAGGGATGTCTGAAAAGCTCCGCCGGATGTGTGAGTTAAAGATCCCCAGGACAGGGGCTTCCCCCAGACGTTCCCAGTTCACCCGCACTACCCGTTTGGGTTTACCAGGTCTGTCCAGAGTCCCCCACCCCTTGATCCAACTCACCACCAGATGGTGATCAGTCGACACCAGGCGCTCGCTGTCGGGCCCTCCCTCTGGGCCTGGCTCCAGACGGGGTCCCCGGGCTTTTTCTGGGCAGGGTCTCTCCTTTCCTTTTCCTAAGTCGTTTTTGAACCATTCTTAGTCTGGCCCCTCGCCTGAGACCAATTTGCCTTGGGAGACCCTACCAGGAGCACTAGGGTCCAGACAACACAGCTCTCAGGTTCATAGGGACACACAAACCTCTCCACCACGATAAGGTGATGGTTCCCAGAGAGGAACTGTTGTATAGTCAAAGTGAATAACAACTCATCTGTTTTGTGTATTCTCAGGTAAGCGCGTGTGCCTCGGGGAGCAGCTTGCCAGGGCGGAGTTATTTCTCTTCTTCACAACCCTCCTTCAGAGGTTTTCTGTATCTCCACCCGCTGGAGAGCAGCCAACTCTTGACTTCAAGTTAGGAGCCACTCTCTGTCCCAAACCTTACAGCCTCTGTGCCGTCCCACGATAACCCACCAACTGTCCCAAACTCTAAAGAAATCAACAACGTGAATCACTATATATCATTGTTATTTTCCTATAGTCTGAGTAAAACATGATTTTTAAAGTAGTTTTCTTCTCCTCAATCAAAAAAGGCTTTTTAAGTAAAACCTTCGTGTTATTAATATGATCTACTGAATTGTAATAAAATCCTTTTCTAGTTTAAAAAAAAGCATCACCGTGATCTAAATTCCTACTTTCCTTTCTACTGCACATTTGATTTTTGTTTTGATTGGCTGAAATTTAACATGTGAAAATAAATGATACTGAGATTCAGTTTGTGCTTCTTATTCAGACCGCCGTGTTCATGTTCACACTGTGGTTTCAGTCTGAGATTTGGCAGGTGAGAAAAACACTAGAGAATACCATGGAGTCAGTGTCCGCTGTGTATCAACCTGAGCATGTGTGATGCCTGCTGTTATTAGGAATGACTCTGCTGTAAACTGGATGTTTCAGACGTTTGTGTGACAGAACATTTGAATGAACAATTCCACCTGTATGTGTTGAATATGAGGTGTCTTCAGCTTGAAGAACTTTATATATAGAAAGTAAGACTTTGAACCTTTAACCTTTTTATATGTCAATTCTGAAGGTGAACAAACCCAAAGCTTGAGGTCTCTTTTATCTTTACGTGAACATGCACTTCATCTCACTTCTGGGTTTTCCAAGTAAAGGTTTTGAAGTTAGAGATGGAAAATAACCAGTGAAGGGAAATCACAGAAGCTAGGGTAGCATGAGAAAGTCTCAGTCTTGTTTTCACGCAAACACAGTCGACACTCTGACGGACTATGAACATAAGCAAAGGAGAAAAAATATCGCTTGATTTTTAAAACGTTGTTATTGTGAAGTGACATCTTGCAGACTACAAGTGTAAGTTTGTTTTACCAACCTAACTACTTAAAAGGAACGCCATGTTTATTAATTGTCGTCAGTGAATTAAACTTTAATTAATATGAATCATCTGTGTTTGCACATCAGCACATTGTAAGTTACTGTGAAAAGAAAAGCGTCAGGACTAATGGAAACAAAAGTAATGAGGTTGCTGTAAAGCTATGGTCAGCAGTAAAAATTCATGTCACGCAGTATGTTACATGTTGTGTTGATTACTTATATTATCTGCTAACAGCAGCACGTTTAATGAGAGCAGGTTCTCAGCAATCTGACAATTCACGTCATCTGAACCTTTTGTGGGGTTAAAAAAACAGGCAACTAAAGTAGGTCATCAAAGTACTGAAGCTACTGTTCAAAGTTTCTGAATTTGTCAAAATACCACCAAACTAGGTCACTGGCCTCTTTAAGATGTTTCATGTGCAACAAAGATCACTTTAGTCAGATGCTTCTCACAAAGCAAGTCGTCTGATGAAGATGTAACAAAAGCTGTGTTGGATTGTATCTTGATAAAAAAAAAACCTTGAAGGCATTAAAAAATGCTCACAGACGGCACTCAATTCAGGTGAGCCTTGAACATATCTACTAATGTAACTTGATGGTTTGTGCGGTCTTTGGTAGAAGTTATTTTGTATGAAAATGAAACATGTAATAACGACTAGATTGAGCATTTCTATTTGCTTTTAAGATGTTTCATAAAAATCAAATGTTAAGATTTGACGCAATGTATGGTAATTACATTTAATCTCAGTTAATTAGCAGGATATAAACATAAATATATTTTCTCTTATCTGCCATGGTGCGTGTGTCTCCTCCTGATGTTACCCAGAAGCTCCTGTAGACAGATGGCTGAACGGCTGAAGGTAAGTTTTGAAGATCATTTATGTATATGGAAATTCTCATGAAGGGATTCTTTAGAAAGAAGAATTTGGTGATTTATAATAAGAATAACTTTTGTTTACAGCTGCTGAGTCATGCTTAGTGGATCTAAAACATTAAGAAAGATGAGCTGAGATGAATCTCTCCTTAACCCTTTGGAGATTCATTATCTTACTTCTCAGTTTTTCCATCAAGCGTGAGTACAACAGTATCATTGTATGCATCCACATTCAGTCCCTGATTGAGGGAGAACTAGCACAACTGTGGTTTTGTGCTCCAAACCTTGCCTTTGCAGCTTTTACCACAGCGGTGAGCTGCATGGAAAGACACATTTTTCTGTCTCAAACCTTTCTTGGCATGTGTTATTGCAAAGCAAGCAATGACAATAAAATGGGAAGAGAAGGGATAGTTTTCATCACAGAATCACATCCCTGCATCTCAGGGTTTAAACATGTTTACTGTACGGCAGGTATTCAAATGTACCATCTAATTTTGATCCTTACTTTTAAAACCAAACATATTTTTTGGACAGGTGGCCCTCTGATCCCCGCTGGCTGCATGCACATGCATCTCCTTGGCTACCTGACGGTAAAACCATCTCCATTCTACCTCATCGGCTCAAACCTGACGGTGTACTGCCACGTCACAAAATGTGAAAAGGGGTAAGATTGTCAGAAAATATGATCAAATGTAGTACAATACAATATGACTTATTGTCTTCTGTACCTACATTCAAGTATAACATTCATTCAGATGTGTAAAAGATGCAGTTATGTTACTGTCTTCCAGTTTCAATATGTCCCTGGAGGTGAATGGTGAAACTGTGACATCTTGGAAGAGAGACAACTGCCGCACAACTATATTCAGTCTGTTTAATGTCCGGACGCCACTATCTGTAGTGCACTGCAAGCTGAAGGGTGCTAAATTGTCTACGTTAGTCGGTGGACTGGACCTACATGGCGGACGTATGTCTACAGTCATACATTTATGTGTAAATTAAAAACAAAAGGAAATATTTACTGAGGAGAATTTATGTGCAAATGATGTATTGCCAGGTAGTTGTTGCTGCTGCCATTGCCGCCAGTTTTAAGTAGTCAAAGTCACATTGAAAGTTTTCGGTTTGAATTTAATTTGCAGACTAGCTCCCATTATTTTCTTTGGGACAAAGTAATATCACACTTTTTTATCAATGAGCAGAATAGTAGACATCGTTTTTGCATTTCTCAGCAGGCAAACAGTGCTTTTCATTTATTTATTTTTTGTTTCCCATCCTTTGTGCTTGAAGTCCCTCCAGATAAACCTGAAAATATTATATGTGAAACGTCAAGGAGCTCAGATATTATAAGCTGCTCTTGGGAGAGAGGACGGGAAACACACGTCCTTACTACCTACAACATTTCAGTCAACAGGTATGGTTGCCTTGTTTTCTCGCAGGTCAGCATATGCTTTTAGACAGCAAACCTTATTTTTTAATGTTGTTTTAATTGTTGATGTTTTATTATCAGGGAAAATGGGACCCAGATATATCAGATCCCGGATGCTGATAATAGGGTTAGCCCTCACGCCCTCACCATACCACGGGTGATGATAGATGAAAACATTAAATACAGGTTGATTATCACAGCTGACAACCGCTTTGGAGCATCGCAGTCAGATCCATTCATCCTCTATGTAAAGGATATAGGTAAGCTCTCATTTCTGTTTGCTGAAACACACATATCTTTCTAAAGGAGTTTGCATCTACATAACACTTTAAAATGTTGTTTTAAAGATTCCTTTTATCTGAATTATGAAGCATTTTCTGGAGGAATTAGTCATCCTGTGAACTGTTGCTGCCTCAGCCCACCTCTGTCGCACTTTCTGTTGCAACAGACTCAACTTTTTGAGTCATTTCTGAATTAGTAACTGTTTTATTTGACGTTTTTGGAGTTTTTTGAGTGTGCTCATCACTATTCATCTAGATAATCGCTGCCACTTGTGCTTCTTCTATGTTCTTTTGTATTGCAGTTATACCAGAGACCCCTCGTATCCTGCTAATAGAGTTTAAAAATAACTCCCAAGCAGCTGTGTTGCACTGGAAAACCTCTGAATCTTCAGAGTATCTCAGATCCGATGTAAGGCTCCGCACAGATAATGGCTTCTCCTGGGTAAAGTGATGTTATGACAGCCATGATATCTTTGTGGTTATTTGCAGGATCAGCCTCAATCGGGCATTGTTCGGTTGACTTAATATCTTGATGTATTCTAGGAAGTGGAAGAGGGAGCAGAACTCAGTGAGGGTCTGATACAAGTGGACGGACTGAGGCCTCTGACTGAATATGAGTTCCAGATGAGAACATGTATCCCGCCATCAGGACTGACTCATACCAACATGCCCAGGTCAAACTGCAGCAGGAGGTCGTTCTGCAGCAAATGGAGCCAATCTGTGAGGGGGAGAAGTCCTGGAAAAGGCACGCTCACAACTCTTACTTATTATGTAAAAAAGGCTATTTTCGAATTCAACGTCACTCATACAAAACCCATAACTTGTGGTTAAACTTATCTTTAGGTCCGTCTCAGCAGTTGCATGTGTGGAGAACGTTAGGCAGCCTGGGAACAAATGGGCAGCAGACTGTGACTGTTTTGTGGAAGGTAATGTGTCATAGCTTTTCATTGTCTCTGGTTTTTATAGTGATCCAAATAAAAGAAAGATGATGCATTCATAGTGAAAGCCAAACACTGCTCATTGATTAAATGAATTGCTGTCTAGAGAGTGATGAGTGAGGCAACAAATGCACAAAACACAATCATTGTATGATAATCCTTCTACAGATCTTTAATGTGTGCACACCTGACCTGCCTCCTTGTGGGTGAGGCTCCTACAATGGGTTACATTGAGCTTTATAGATTAGTACAAACAAAGCCATAAAACACATGCCTTCTATGTGAGCAGGAACTCCCACACCCACACTCCCAGGGAATAGACTGTACACAAATGGGTGACCTGCTGACTGCAACAGGTTTTGCAACATTGTTAACTTCACAATGACCCAGATCCTGTCCCCCGCTGCTTATATGTTTTTTTTTATTGTGCAGTTGCATTATCCCAAATGTTTCCAACAATTTTCAAACCTAGAGAATTGGAAATTTGAATCTGTAATTGCAATCAAGATAACGATTAGTTTCATATTGTCGCCTGTAATGGCGACGTATCTGCGCATGCGTCAGAGTTGTGGTTGTCTGCCAGCAGCTGTTATAAATGTACTTTTTATCCAGTTCCAAGCCACACTTTTTAGATCTTTAAGTTATCAGAGAAACATTAAAAACCTCTTCACGATGAACAATGAAGGAATCAAAGTCGGGAGAAACTGACTTCAATGATGAAGTGGTGATTCAAGACTACAACTCCCATGATCCCGTGCTAGTTCATGACGTAACCAAACTCCGTCTTTTGTTATTGCTTTGATTGAGAGACCTCTTGCGGCAGAACATTTCATATTGTGCTTTTAATTGACAGATATGACGGTGGTATCAATGTTCTCATCTAACTCCTGACAAGAAAGGAAATAACCGTATTTTCCAAACTGTCAAAGTATTAATTTAGAACAGATGGATAAGTGATAAATGGATTTCTACCCCAGCCTCCATCTCCAGAAGATTTCAGTGGTGCGGTGCAACAGTATAACATCTTTCTGGGTAACGACCAGAAACATGAAGTGACCTGTCCTGCTGCTTTGAGCCAGTGTGCAGTTCAGGTACCGGCAGAAGTCCAGGCACTAAGCATCAGTGCTGTCACCACGTATGGGACGTCTCCACCGGCTGATGTGCCACTCAGACACTCAGGTACACAGATATTAGAAACCCAGCAAAACATGTTTTAGTTGTAAAACAAAGAGAAGAAAAAGTCCAATAAAGTGTAATAATTTCTTGGTGGTTTTGTTTTAGGTGATTTTGGACCTGTTTTGAGAGAGTTGGCTCCTGCAGCTAACGGCAGTGCTGTGCTCGTGTCCTGGACGTGGCTGGCCAACACACACTGGTCAACATCTGGAGGAGAACCACTGCACTGTGTGTTACAATGGACAAGTGTACCTGTGGCAGAGCTGCAGTGGCAAAAAGTGACTAAAGATCAAAACAACACTTTCATCACAGGTACACAACACGTCCATACACACACACACACACACACACACACACACACACACACACACACACACACACACACACACAAACACACACACGCACATGGTGAAATAACAAAAAACCTGTTATTGCATCACATAAAAAAAGCCCCAAAATGTTTTATTCATAAAAATTGTTTTCTATTGTATAATTTTTAAGCCATACAATTACAGGACAAAACTTTATACATTACACGCAATAAAGACATATAATAATTATAATAGTTATTATTATTATTGTTATTAATAATAATAATATTGTATATAATATTACAAATGTCTTCTTTTTTCATTGCTTTACTATTCTTCAGTCCACGTAATGTTTGAATGTAGTTTCTGATCTCAACTTTTGAATAGTTTGTATGTGTGGTTTCTTCCATTTGTATTTGTGAATATAGTTTTTTATTTATATAAAATATAGTATTTTACAATCAGTATAATTCGTATCATAAAAAAATATAATGCCTCTTTTTTATTAATGAACAATTCAACAAGTCAATGTCTTAAATAAATAGAAATAATATTCTATATCTAAAAATAATTGAATACATAGACTTTCATAAAATGTCAGCTTTAGTTTCATTATTGCAAAACACTCACTGAGGTGAAGCAGTGGCCTCTTGTGGATAGTAAATTACAGTAGTTTGTGTAGTGATTTAAAATGAAAACTCTTAATACAGCTGCAGCCAACGTTTATAAGAATTGTGGAAAAATATTGGAGTGAATGGTGACATTGTTTCATTGTCTGTATTGTTTCAGGCCTGACTGCAGGTGTGAGGTACAATATCTCTCTGTACGCTGTGACCACCAGAGGTGTTAGCGCTCCATCATCCAGTCTAGTCTACTCCAAAGAACAGAGTAAGATTCATAGATGCCTTAACCCTTTACTATTTTCCTAAAGTAAGAAAATAGTAAAAACTACAATTTTGAAGCCAGGCTCTAGATTGAAAGCCTGATGTAGTAGAATGCATAACTTTATGCTGTAATGAGTTTAAATGGGGACATTTGCTACATAGTATTGTTACAGACTTATTATAGCAGCTGAGGTTGAACTTCCAAAGTAAATGTATGCCATATGCATTAACACAATCATAATGATTGTGGGGTTAGATGTGTGTGTGTAAGGGTTAAAGATGAAAAGTATTTCCACGTGATAGATTCTGCATATCTATACAAGGGATTCAGACAACACACGGTATACAGAATGTATAAACTACAACATTATCCTCTCACTGAACGTGTTTCAGAGCCAGTGTCTGGTCCCAACCTGTCAGTACTGGTCCATCAGGCCAGACGGATCCGGATCCAGTGGGACGAGCTGCCTGTCGTCAAGCAGAGAGGCTTCATCACAAACTACACCGTCTATCTCAAAGTGCTGGGTTCCAGCAACACGAACCTCAGCGGTGAGCAGTTGCACTGCTAAAAATGATTGATTGGTTAAACGATTTATTTACAGGAGCTATTTTGATAATCAATAAATTGTTTGAATTAGTCTTTTTCTTTCTAGCAAAAAAAAATGAAAATAATTCACTGGTTCAAGATTTTCAGTTTGCAAGGATAAGCAGTTTGTTTGTCCAATGTTTTTAGACTGTAAGTCGGACAAATCGAGTGATGTGAAGACGTGTCCTTGTGCTCTGGGACATTGTGAAAGACACTTTAAACAATTAATCGACAAAAGAAATTGTCAGATTTAACGATAATGAAAATAGTTTTGAAGTTATTTATTCAAAAAATAAATTCTGTATTTTCAAAACATTTTATTATAATTGTTCAATGCTGTGAGCACCACATACACAATTATAATGACCTGCATTGTATTTTGGCGCCAGCAGAAATATCAGAGAAAGATATTTTTGAAACTTGTAATAACACCAAAACACTAAAACTATTATGTTTGCCTAGATACCACTGGAGGAAATACAACTTTGCTCTAAATCGTTTCCTGTTCTGGTACAATGAACATGAAGAGGACTTCTCTATTTAACCATTGTGTGTGTGTGTGTGTGTGTGTGTGTGTGTGTGTGTGTGTGTGTGTGTGTGTGTGTGTGTGTGTGTGTGTGTGTGTGTGTGTGTGTGTGTGTGTGTGCGCGCGTGTGCTTTACCTGCTATGTGCATGCACATGTGTGGGAGATGATATATGCAGTAGTATGCATATATTGTGTTTCGGAAGCCACTGTTACATAATGGAAAGTGTGCAGTCGGCATTCCATTGATACTCCCACAAAGCTTCGGTGCACCAGCACTCAGCAGGGTATTTCACCTCTCACTTCCAGTAATGTGCTGAGAGTCAAGTTTGACTCTTTTGTGATTCATTATTTTTTGAAAGAGCCAATATTCACATAAGAAATAGAGCCCATGGAGCATAACAGATGTTACAACATTGTTGAAGAAAATCCATCACCAAATATTAAAATGTGCTAGTTTTGTCTCAGAAAGTTATTTCCTATAAACTTCTTGTTAAGCCAAACTGAATATCCGCTTGAATTTATATTTGGAAAGCTATTCGATATATAACTGAGGAATGCGGACGTTCGCTAGTGAAACAATTGATGTTTTAAACATTGGTTGTCAACCTTTTCAATAGAATTTTCTAGAACTGGCTTTTACCACGAACAGGAAGCCATGCGGCTACGTGCACACATGCAACCATCAGGTTGTTACTAACAACTGCCTCGTACACTATTTCTGGAACTTCACTAGAAAGACACCTGCAAGTTTAGTTTTTCCTCTATCTCATGAGATGTGTTGTGTGTGTCCTGGATACAAACTTTAATATTATCTTATTCTCATCCTTTTTTGTACTTGTACCTCAAAACGTAAATTATCACATCATTTTAAATGATAAGAATCCAAAAGTCTGGAGATAGCAGTTATGGCTGCACCACACTGACCTAATCATAGAACTGATTCTTTATCTACATACTCTTGGTTTCTCCTGCAAGTTTAAGTTATTTTGGCAACCAAAAGCGAAGGTCGAGAGTGAGATCTTAGCGCACAGAACTGGACTGGAATTCTTTAGCGTTCATATCTGACTAAATATGTTACCACAAGGTCCATTTAGAAGCTGTTCTGTAGATCACGTCAGACGTTCAAATATAAAGAAAATCCTGAGCACTTTAAAGGAATAACTTCTCCCCCAAAAGGATCATTTGTACATCAGTTAGTCTCCCTGTGTTACCTTGAAACACTTCGTCCTGACAAGGAGCGCACCTTCGCAAGTGTGAGGCTGTTTATGCCGAGGTTTAATCGAAAATGACTGGATAATTGGAACTTGGATTAATCTGCACGAGTTTGTAAACGGATGCTTTGATATAACGTCAGTTATGCTGTTGTTAAACGTGGCCCCCATTTACTTGATTTTTGGATTCTTCATTCACTGTAGAGACATGTGAGAAATAAAGTTTTCTTCAAGAATTGAAGGTAACACGGGGTAAGAGGCACATGATCATTTTGGGGGTGAAGTATTCCTTTAAGGACTTCTCATCCATGATTGAAAGACAATCTCACCACAGGGTCAACTTTAGAGATTGAGATTGTTTATTTTTGTTTCCAAGTTTCAAGAATTTACTTTCCCTCTCAACACTCATATTGATTTACAGAGCTGAAATTCTACAACGTTTCACTCTTACTGATTTCCACCTGATTGTAGCTATTATAACATAAATAACAATAATAGTTATTGCCATAGTAAAGAAAACCATGACTGACTCCTCTCCAGTGACGGTGTCTGGCTCCGGACCCAGAGAGATGTGGCTGGACTGTCCTGAAGGAGCTCTGGCTCTGCAGCTGACTGCATCCACCGCAGCAGGAGAAGGGCAGCCGGGCCTCTGGATCTGCTCTCAGCCTGGAGCCTCTGCAGGTCAGTCTCCTGATGCCATCCTGTGTCAAACATCAACTTACTAAGCCTGTACTGTGAAAGCATTTGCCTGTAACTGTAATTCCCCTTCATTTGATATCTGGGCAATAAATCTATTAGTGGGACGATTAAAGAGAACTTTGTTTCTTAACTCTCTGACAGCTGTTGTGTCTCTCCCTTCTCGTCTCCTCTAGCTGGCCTGGTTTTTATGACTGTTTTCATCATTACCCTCTTTATAGCGATCATCGCCAACCTGTTGTGCTGGAGCTGTGTGAGGAAAAGGTCATATTAAGCATTTCTTACGTACCATTGTTTCATGGAAGACATCAGTCATCACAATAGACTCCATCCTCTTCTAATAATTGTGAAAGAAGTCTGAGGATAAACATCTTTTCTTTCTCAATCTCCTGCTCCTGATTTTGAATGTGCATAGGTTTTGTTTTACTAGTAACCAGGATGAATGCCACTGTGGCTGATTTCATGAAATGCCACACCGCAACACATGGGCCCCAGAACAAGAAGCCACACGATTAACATGGGCAGAAACCCCCTTCGCTGAGGTTAAACTCTGTATATGTGGTCAAAGCACCCAAAATATGATAGGTGGTTTTAGCTGTGGAGATACTGAGTGTGTGCTTCATACAATATGTCATTGTTAGTAATACACAGTAGCAGAATAAACTGTTTCTTTAAATTCTGTGCATTTGGCATCAATACGGCATCTTATAATAAACTATCCTCATCAATACTGGAAAAACTGCTCTGCGTTTTAAAACCTATTTGTCTTTCTATCTCAGGATCAAACAGAAATGTATATCTTGGGGTCCTGCCTGGCTTGATGAGAAATTACCAAAACCAGGAAACAGTAATGCCATCAGACTACTGGAGGTAATCAACTCCACCAACACCCACAATACAAGCGTAATTATATGCTATAGATAGTTCTTAAAAGAGAGTTCACTACAATTTTGAAACATACTAAAACAACACTGCAGTGTCTAGAGATTGATGTCTAGAGAGACCTTGATAATGTCAATGACGCACAGATTTGATTACTGTAACTCCCTCCTTTCTGGCATCAACCAAAAGTCACTCTCGCCTCAAACTAGCTCAGCTTCTCATTGTATCACATCCCCCCAATCCTGGCGGCTCTCCATTATCTTCCTGTTCGATTTAGGACACTTTTAAAGTACGTTTGCGTCTGGCCTTATGCTATATAGCAGAACTGTTGACCACATATGAACCAGTTTGCAGCCTCAGATCCTCAGAAAGGGCCCTACAGGCTTACATTTAAAGGTTTGAATCACTTCTTAAAAGCCATTTTTATGGAATTGCTTTTATGTGATGTCCTGTATCCAAAGCTTTTGCTTTGACAGTCAAAGCACTTTGTAAACTCTGATTTTCAATACAATGAAAATGATCACTATTATCACTTTCTGCTTTCACTCTGACAACGTGCTAATGTGTGAGCTGCAGCAAGTGAACACCAGAGATTTATTTGCACAACATATTTGCAATGTATTTTTCACTTAAAATAAATCTAAGGCTTTGCTTTTGTTTGTTGTTGTCACCAGCAGTACGTAAGTGAACCGACCTTCTCGTCCACCTACAGCGACCCTCCACTGTCGCCCATCAGGTTGATCTCCCAGGAGGAGAGGGACGACGTGTACCCCACCATCCACGTCGAAGTATCCCCGTTTGGATCAGGACGACCCACAGTGGAGACACCTTTGCCAATGTCGGCTTCCGGGACAATGCTTGTTGACAGCCAGCTGGAACATGTCAGCTACAAACCCCAGATTGTTACGTTAGCTCCACAAGGAGAGGAGGTAACGGAGACAGAAGAAGAGCAGAGGGACGCACCATCCAGTGGAGATGAAGACAGTGTGTTTGGGGGATTACTGGGAGGCTTTCTGTCCAGAGTGGAGGAGGATCCACCTCTGGGGCTGACTCTCAGCTCTGTTGGCGGTCTTTTGTGGCCTAAAACTCCCGAAACAACAAGTGTCTTAAATGGAGGCTTCTTACTGGAGAGGAGATGGACTGAGAACAATGTGGAAGCAGACTCAGCCACTCTGGATTCACAACAAGGTGAAATAATGACTCCTGACACTGTGGACACTTGTTTATCTCAGTATACAGTTGAGACTGCACTGACTGGTGGTTATTTCCCCCAAGCAGCCACCGTGAGCTGAAGTGCATTCTCTCTAATGACTCCACTGGTTGAAAAAGAAGTCAGATTGTATAGAAGTCTATGAGGAAATGACCCAAATTCTAACTTGATTTATTACAACAACATTTACCTAAAGACCTTTTGGTCCAAACGTTAGTTTCAAGTCTTCTCCAATAGAGTATGATGTTCATTTTGTAAATGATGTTCCCATTTATATTAAAATACAGGATAAAGCAGCGCATGCTTTAGGGCGGGACTACTTTGTGTTTGACAAGTCACTAACATGGCTTTGTCCGGTTTTGGTGTTGTTCGTGTTTACGTGTTAGAACTTTGACCCTTTCACAGCGTGTTTTCACTTCATGAAAGTTAATTGTAACATTTTGGTTGCCTAAAAATGCCGTTTTCAACGTTTCGTACTTCGCTCTACCCTATCGTGTAACTGCTGGTTGCAAAAAACAAAGATGGCGACGAGCAAATTGGCATACTCAAAGCTTCACAATTCTATTCAACAAACAAATGGGTGACGTAATGGTTACTACGTCCACTTCTTATATACAGTCTATGGTTTGACTGAATGGTACTATCGTTATAAAAAATCTATTCGGCTGACATATGCATCCTCCCGCAGCAGAACTTTCTCCTGTCAATCGAACCGCCACTTTAATCAAGACTAAAATATCTCAACAACTGATGGATACATCGCCATGAAACTTTGTACAGACATTCAGGCTTCCCTACTGACTTTAGTGATCCCCGACTTTTCATCTAGAGCTACTTGACATTTGTGTCTTCACAACTATTGGATGGATTGCCAGAACATTTGGTACTTACAATCATGTTCCCCTCAGGATGATATCTTTAATGATCCTTTCACTTTTCATCTAGCACCATCATCAAGTTAAGATTTGTATCTGTCCAATACTTTGGTTTAAAAACATTCCCATCAGCCCCAGCTATACTTTGTGTTTAGTGCTAATCATACCTGCTAAACATCAACATGTTAGCATGCTGCTGTTAGCATCTAGCTCAAAGCACCGCTGTGGATAAGTACAGCATCACAGAGCCGTTAGCATGGCTGTAGACTATTAGTCTTATTATAAGGCTACATAAAGAAACACTTGCATTGTTAATAAAGGTTTGTGAGTTTCTTACTTTATAATATATGTAAATGTAAATGTAAAAAAATATTAGGAAGTCATTACTAAAGTTCTTCTGTGTGTTTCTGTTATTTCAATGTTAGCATGTGACCTCTGTTTGAATCTAATGTTAGCCTTTGTGAATTATGAGCCAGTGAAGTGTACGATCAATCCAAAACACACCCAGACAAAAGTCAGTTGTGGGGTTTCCCTCTTACATGTAATGGCTCAGTTTGTGGTGTTGTAATTGTCTCCTGAACCTCACATCTGCACCACCTGCAGTTAAACACCGTTTTTTTAAGACTTCCTGAGAGTTGTTTCACTTCCTTATTGAAAATCTAAATTTTAGGAGGGTCTCTCCTTCACTGGGGCCTCATTGTCTTTAGAAGTCATCTCTCATCACTCTTGCTGATGTTTATGTGTAACACTGCAATTATGTCATACATCTTTATAAACCAGTATTGTGCCTCTACATCTAAAGGTGAAACATGTTGCAGCTATAAGGGAAAGTCCTCAAATGCATCACACAGGGATAGGATTGAGGGAGTGAGAGACTTTGGGCTGAGTGGAAAATATGATGATGAAAATGCATCAGACGGGTTGTTGTGCTGTTGCAGCTCCTCCTTTCACATGTGTCATAAACTCCAAGGTGTCACCTTGCAGACTTTCCTCATCGTGTCAGAATACAAATCAGTCCTCTCATCTTCCAGGTGGGATTCAGGACTATATGGGATCAAACCTGCGTCTACATCTTAGTCATTGTGGTAGCTAACCATAGGGACAGATTTAAGAAGTTGCAATTCTGGATGTAAGAATAAACAGTACAACAAACTAATACAGCAGGATGTTGTTTAATAGGGAAGCTATGAAAATGCTGAAGGAAAACTAAAGGCTTCTTTTATACTTTCTTAATTTCCAGACATTACAACAGGGATTAATACTCTGTAATGCATCATGTTCGCTGTAGAGGCTAATACCCAGTGGTGGAAGAAGTATACAAAACCTTTACTTCAAGTAAAATTACTAATACCACATTGTGAAAATACTCTATTACAAGTAAAAGTGCTGCATTCAAAACCTTACTTTTAAGTTACTAAGTATTATAAATCAAATGTACTTCAAGTATCCAAATAAAAGTCATTCTGCAGTAAATTGTTTCCTGTCATTGTTTTACTATTATATGTGATGTTTTTTTTTATTATTATTATTATTATTATTATTATTATTATTATTATTATTATTATTATTATTATTATTATTATTATTATTATTATTGCATTCATGTGTGTGATGTTACTGCTGTAGTTAGGAAAACAGTTAATCCTTTAGTTTATCGGAAATCACCCAATGAGGAAACACATGGTTTTTACTAGACAGGAAAAAAGGTGTATTCTGCAAAGTAAATAGTAACTGAAGCTGGTGCAGTTGAGGACAAAGTAGCCTACAGTATGTACCTCTGTAAGTGTAAAGTTGCATAAAATGTACCTATTTGGTTACATTCCACCTTTGCTAATACTTGACGATCTGCACAGCCTCTGAGCTTCAGCTTCCCTGAACTAGTTTGTGACTGAAGTTTTTCGCTTCACACCAGAGACGGCAGTCAGCCACCACGGAGTCTCCGCCGTCAGCTCGCCACACTTTGGATACTCTGCTCTATTAAATATGTCAGGAAGACTTACAGCTGACAGATAGAGCTGCAGAAGGCATTACAGGTTCATATGATACTGATATGTGATGTCTTGGTGAGTATGACCTCCTGTTTGTATTACCGTCCGGCATTATTGACGGTACGCAGCTGTCATATGCGTCGCTATATGGCTCTGCCTGAAATGTATACATCATTTCAATTTACTATAAATGGGACAACATTAGCGACAAAGGTCAGGGGATTCATAAAGTGCCGAATTGTTTTCCAGATTAAAACTTGTGATCATTAACTTAATCGTCATTATTATCAATCATTATACATTTACAATCGCTGTATCCCAAAACATGATTGAACCCATGCATCTGTGTGTTTTTCCTTGTTTAAAGGTGAGCTAGCGACAATGTAAAAGACATATAAAGAAGGCAGTTAATGATGGCAACAATGTCCCAAACATGGACCATCTTCACTGCTGTTATTGTGATGGCCGTGCAGTGTTGCAGAGGTAAACTCAGACTACTGTGGACACTATATTGCACTGCATTACACTACATTACACTATATTACACTGCATGCATGTGTGTGTGTGTGTGTGTGTGTGTGTGTGTGTGTGTGTGTGTGTGTGTGTGTGTGTGTTTTGTCAATGATAAAATTTGCATCTGCATAAGGATGATGGAGGATAATGTATTTTGTGTAAAGCAGGTTTGCAGAATTACATTTCCTCCTCTGCTCGAAATTCAACAAATCCATGATACTTTTCTTTCTTACATTCACACGATATGTTATGACCATGCAGTTTATATAAGTCATCATTCCTGCTTTTAGGTGAGAAATGCTGTCACATCTGGTCCAGCGCTGGACCTGTGGTGCAGCAAGGATCTAATTTTACAGTGAACTGCAACTTTACTTGCAAGTGCAAGGGATCCATGCGGAGCGGCCATCCGCCCAGACCACAGACACACACAGAAATAAATCCTGCTCTTATATATCTTAATGTGACAAACATAACCAAGAAGAGAACATTCAGCTGTGAGTGTAACTGTCCTACTTCTCTGAACCCCTGTGGACTGGACATCTCAACTGGATGTGAGTATGAAACCAAGGAAAGCATTCCTTTCTGACACAAGTTGAGTTTATTTGCACATATGTACACAAAAAGACAGTAAAAAAAGTTTAGAAAAAGTTAGAACATTGTGCAGGAGAGGTTAGAAGCCAAACATGTCTTATTGGGACACCTCCCCTGTTAGATATCAATTGTCATACCTAAAAAATATAAATAATAATGCAAAACAAAGATTGCATCAAAGTTTCAAGACTAAGCGGTGATACAAATGAAGCGACTGTCCAATCCTACAATAATACAATCACTCACCAAATGTATTTTACACTTACGCAGTATTCTCAGGTGAATATACACAGAATTCCTGCAGGATGTTTGACAGTACATGGCGTGTGGAGTTTCAAGATGAGACTTTCATATCTTAAGGCATGACTGTAACTGTTCAAGCTACAAGAGTTGTTAAAAAAAAAGAGGCACAACTGGTTCTGCTTTCTCTTCTAAATTATGCACTGTTCGCATGTTGCAGGCTGGGAGCAGTGAAGTGTCAAAGATAGAAATGTGATAAGTTCTGACCACAAACCCGTTGCTAAATGAGGACTAAAGACAAGCTTGTTATTGTGACACATGCATCATTCCAGTTTTAGGCATCTTTCAGTAATAATATTACTTTCTTATTTAAAAGTCCTAAATGTTTTTTTTAAAACCTTGTTTAGCCTGATTGTTAAGTTTATGTTCTCTGCTCAATACTTTACATTTCATTATTCATCTTGTTTGTCCTTCAGATCTACCAGAGCCTCCTAAAAACATTTCTTGCACCTACAAGGTCAAAGATAATGAAAGGGAAGTTGTGCTCTGCACTTGGGACAGAGGACGAGATACTTTTCTAACGAATAAAGTAGTGCTGTGGTGAGTTTAAAAACAAAACCTCATTTAGAAGTCAACAAAACAATTCTATCATATTGCTTGTATCTATTGGCAAATGCAATGTGGCTTTGTGTGTTTCAGGTTGAGAACTGTATCTAGAAACCACACAGATGGACTAGTGCTGAACAGTAAGGAAACTGCTTTAGAGTCAGCAAGTATCCCTGTGTCCAGCTCTGTGCAGCTCATCTCTGTGTGGGTCCTAGCACGAAATGAACTGGGCTCTGCAGTGTCCATCACCATGAACTACACACTCAGGGACATTGGTAAGACTGCAGCACGTTTTCAGTCACCCAGTCAAGTGTTTGAAGAAGTTCTTGGCAACTTGTGCAGAGAAGAGAGCCAGTATATATTCATCATGTGTTATGACAAGTTTCCAGTTGTTTGTAAGAGATGAAGTCATAATGAAGTCTTGAACGCTTCTTTGCAGTGAAACGTGTCCTTCGTGTACGCACTAATAATTACGTTTATGATGGTTGATAAACTCCCTCCATCCTTCTTTTCACTAAGCGACGACCACCTCAGTGGAATCCTATCTTTTCATTGCTGCTGCTTTTAAAGTAAAGAAAGCATCAAAACGTCATCACGTGTGCCCTTTTTTGTGTTTTATTATGTTTTCGGGGTTGTCCATACGTCCGTATCAATTTGCTTGAACCCAGGAACGCCCGGAGGGAACGAACGTCCTCTTGGACTCGAGGATGAACTCATTAGAATTTATAGTCAAAGGTCAAAGGTCACTGTGACCTCACAAAACATGTTTTTGACCACAACTCAATAATTCATATGCTTATTATGACAATTTTACACAAATATCTAATAGTCTTTAATAAAGTCTAATAAATATCTTATGTATGTAAGTTCAAATCTGTAACCGGTTAGAACTGGAAGTGGCGATGAGGTCTTAAAATCTATGAAATGATCTTACAAAACGTGATTATAAAAGGTAATCAATTTAACGTCAGTATTTCTGCATATACAGTATATCTCAAAAGTGAGTACACCCTTTAGATTTTTGCAAATATTCTGTTATATCCTTTCAGGGGATAACATTATCCTACTGAAACTTTGATATAACTTAAAGTAGTCAGTGTGCTGCTTGAATAACAGTATAGATTTATTGTCCTTTGAAAATTACTCAGTACACAGCTGTTAATGTCTAAACAGCTGGCAACAAAAGTGAGTACACCCCATAGTGAACATGTCCTAATTGTGCCCAATGATGTTGTTTTCCCGCCCTGGTGTCATGTGACTCGTTAGTGTTACAAGGATTCAGGTGTAAATGATAAGCAGGGCTGTTAAATTTGGTGTTTTGGGCACAATTCTCTCTGAATGCTGGACAACATGGCACCTCATGGCAAGGAACTCTCTGAGCGGCTGAAAAAAAGGATTATTGCGCTTCACAAAGATGGCCTTGGCTATAAGAAGATTGTCAACACCATGAAAATGAGTTGCAGCACAGTGGCTAAGATCATACAGCGGTTTTCCAGGACAGGTTCCACTCGGAACAGGCCTCGCCAGGGTCGACCAAAGAAGTTGAGTCCACGTGCTCAGCGTCATATCCAGAGGTTGGTTTCCAAAAATAGACGTGCGAGTGCTTCCAGCATTGCTGCAGAGGTTGCAGAAGTGGGATGTCAGCCTGTCAGTGCCCAGACCATACGCCGCACACTGCATCAAATCGGTTTGTATGGCCGTCGCCCCAGACAGAAGCCCCTTCTGAAACCGATGCATAAGAAAGCCCGCAAACAGTTTGCTGAAGACAATGAATCCAAGAACATGAGTTACTGGAACCATGTCCTGTGGTCTGATGAGACCAAAATAAACCTGTTTGGGTCAGATGGTGTCCGGCGTGTGTGGCGGCACCCTGGTGAGGAGTACCAAGACAAATGTGTTTTGCCTACAGTCAAGCATGGTGGTGGCAGCATCATGGTCTGGGGCTGCATGAGTGCTGCCGGCACTGGGGAGCTGCATTTCATTGAGGGACACATGAATTCCAATATATACTGTGACATCCTGCAGCAGAGCATGATCCCCTCTCTTCGGAAACTGGGCCGTAGGGCAGTTTTCCAACATGATAATGACCCTAAACACACCTCCAAGATGACAACGGCCTTGCTGAAGAAGCTGAAGGTTAAGGTGATGGACTGGCCAAGTATGTCTCCAGACCTAAACCCAATTGAGCACATGTGGGGCATCCTCAAGAGGAAGGTGGAGGAGTGCAAGGTGTCCAACATCCGTGCGCTCCGTGATGTCGTCGTGGAGGAGTGGAAGAAGATTCCAGAAGCAACCTGTGCAGCTCTGGTGAATTCCATGCCCAGGAGGGTTAAAGCAGTGCTAGATAACAATGGTGGTCACACAAAATATTGACACTTTGGGCACAATTTAGACATGTTCACTATGGGGTGTACTCACTTTTGTTGCCAGCTGTTTAGACATTAACAGCTGTGTACTGAGTAATTTTCAAAGGACAATAAATCTATACTGTTATTCAAGCAGCACACTGACTACTTTAAGTTATATCAAAGTTTCAGTAGGATAATGTTATCCCCTGAAAGGATATAACAGAATATTTGCAAAAATCTAAAGGGTGTACTCACTTTTGAGATATACTGTACCCTGTGTTAACATGTGCTGTATCTGAATACTGACATCTAGTTATAGAGCCTTTGTATTTACATTTGGTATTATAACGTTTTCTTGTTTTTATTTTTATTTATCCGACCATTCTGTGTTGATCTGAGCAGCCATGCCATCGACTCCTGTTCTCGGTCAACCGGATTGCTCTTCCCGAGAGTGCATCATCAAAGTGCAGCACTCTGTGAGGACTCAACACCTGGAGATCCAATACAGAGCAGAAGCACAGACGTGGGCATCTTCTCCAGACTCGGTTAGAAGTCTTAACTGTTCAGATTAGTGCAGATTTAGAACATTTAGGGACTTTCAATAAGATGTTGCAACAGATACTGCAGAAGGTCACCTAAACCTTTTGAAGACAGACAGTCACTGCATGAGGACACCTCATAAGTCTTCTGCTGATTCAATGCTAAAGGCAGATATGAGTGTCAGGTCTATGTGCACAAAGGTGAACTCACACTGTTGCACAAGTTTAAAAAACAAGTTGAAATTTGACAACTTGTCCTCTATCAGGTGTTCCTTCAGTGTGATGCTAAATGGCACTTTATTGGAACATTGATGAGTGAATTTAAATCAATTCAAATAAGATGAAAAACACATATATTATCTCCTACAGGTTGTGCAGATGAGTTCGGTAAAGGTGCCGTCTTTGGAGCCCTACACGTTGCACCATTTCAGAGCCAGAACGAAATTCAGCACCGGCCTGTGGAGTAAGTGGAGCACAAACATATCCAGCTGGACTCAAGAGGAAGGTAAGCAAAACTTTAACTTATCATTATGAAGTAAAAGTTGACATGTTGAATGCACAATGCATTTAGATTGGTTCCCTATAAGCCTAGCTTTCACTATGCAATTATATCTGTGATGGGGTACGATCTCCCGGGAAAAACGAAGGCTGGATTTACGGCACAAAGGAAGTGAGTCAACCATTTCACAGCCAAAACAGGAAGAGGATAGCGCTTTTTGTTTATCCATCAGTAGCTATCGGTATACTATCCCCAGTTATCAAAGAGTATCAATATAAGTTATTTGCATCCCCAGTAGAGTAAATGTTGCACTGTGGAAGAAGCAAGTGTGAAAAACTAAATGTCTTGTGCGGTTGCTATTTGCGTGGCTTTAAGGAAAACAGAAAACGTTCTGGTTGTCTTTGCGACACCAGTAACAACAATAATACCACTTTAACCTGCAGCTCCTGAACATTATCACTTGAATCTATGAACTAGATCAGATAATGCAGTAATGTCAGTTATCAGATCACCACTGACTGTCTGCAGGATACCTGTAAGCCACTGAAACTTTATTGGGTTGTGTGTTGAGAGCGAAACCATTCATTAGTGATAAGATACATTATGCACAGTGGCTTACACTGAGACTATAATAACATGTTATTAGTAAGCTGTAGTTGAGTTTGTTTTAATCATTGAGCAAGAGTGAAGAAAAGTGAAGTGGCAAAGGGAAATATCGCTGCATATTTTTAATACTGATGGTGTGAAGATATAAAAGTCTGATATATGAGATATGAATGTGCAGCAGCAGAGATCACAGTAGAAATAGCTGAAGAGACGTTTTTGGTAAACAGTGCTTACATGTTCTTTGTTTAAGAATCTATTGAACACATTAATTAAACTTGTATGTGTATCCTGCTCAAGTACATCGTGTCTAAGCCACACATGTGATTTCTGATCTTCCAGGCAGCCGCTGGTTTCATCCAGGACCGTATGAAAATCATCTTGAAACATAATTGAGAAAACTAATCTACCACGATAAACAATTAGTTTTCTCGTAAAAGTAATAACATCCTTTTCCACAGACCCCACTGCTGTATGTGTACAAATTATAACAATAGTTGCAAAATGTATTAATTGTTTACTTTAAATACCTTTTTTTTGCTGGCCTTACTAAAATCAGTGCTATAGTTGTGTAGTTTCTTGCAGTGCAATGTTAGCTAACAATAAAGTGTCAGTTTTCCAACAGCACTTGAACTCACCAACAGGCAGTGGTGAAATGTAATCAGTTATACATGGCTAATTACCTTATTAAAAATGTAATGAGTAATGTAACTGTTATAATTACTTCTTCAAAATAATGTAACTTATTACATATTATTACTTTTTGATTACTTTTCTAATAAAAGTTTTAAACTTGGCAATAAAGCTGACAAATTCTAAAAATATATACTTAAACCTCCCAGCAGTACTCAACACTGTTTACGATCAAACCTTTATTAAAAGTTCTTCAATATAACATGAATAGAACATATATAACGATCAGACAGAATTAATCTATATTCTATGGATGGAAAGGAATATATTCGGATGTAATTTTTGTAATTATTGTTTAACTCAATTGTATATAGTACTTATTTTAAAATATTTCATATATATATATAATTTAATTTAGCTGATTTTGCTGAGCTGACATGCTGTCTCTCTCACACACATTTCATTGTACTGTTGACGCTGTGTTAACTTGCATATGACAAATAAAACGTGAAACTTGAAATCATCACCAACATTTTAATTTCTCAGTAACTGTAACTGATAACAATTACATTTATTTTGTCATTTAATTACCCCAATAGGGTATTTTAAAGTCTATCAGTTAGGAATAACGCCTAAGAGATCTAAATTAAAGACATATATCATCACTCATTCATTGAAAACAAAACATCTGACAGATTCTGTTTTTGTTTTAGCTCCTGCCAAAGAGTTGGATGTGTGGTACGCAGAACCGGCCTCTGACTTTAAATCCCTGAGAGTTTATTGGAAGGTAAGTTTTAAATCTTGTTTAATTAAGAACTGTTGAAGGATTGTGACGGATAAAACACACCGCTGTACATGTTTCATGTGTTCCCTTTCCTGCTCTGCGTCTTTGTGGGTGTGCGGTGTTGTCGCCGTAGTAACGCTTTCTGGTCTTCCTGTTTTACTATTACTTTCTGCACAAACTAAAGGTCAACCCTTGACCACTGATGTGGTGACACCCTAACAACATCACACACACGCACACACACACTCATTTAATGTCACAGTGAGAGATAAGTGAAACCTGATGGCAGTTTCAGTTTACAAGAAAAGAGGAGCTGAACAGAAATGGTGTTTCTTACACACAGTGTGTTGATTTTGAGCAGCCTGTAAAGACAAGACAATTATTATATTTATTTTTCCTTCAACAAGAGCACATATATGGTGTCAAACTCAATAATTCACTTTTAAACATTTGTCTGACTGCAGGAGCTGAACATTTCCACGGCTAAAGGGAAAATCATAGTGTACCAAGTGAGAGTTTACAGCCCAAACTCTGGACCGGTCTCCATCACTAACGTTAGTGCCGATACCAGGAACTGTTCGGTCCCGTTCTGTGCCAACTGTGAAGTGACAGTGTGGGCTTGCAACTCTAAAGGGTCGTCCCCTCCTGCCAAAATCACAATCCATCACACAAAAGGTAATTTAGTGTTTGTGTAATTATGTCTGCAGCTTTATGAGGCCACTCTTTGTAGGAGAGCAGACATGTTACGAGATGCATCAGTAATACTGAAACTAATGTCTGCATGTTTCTCTCTTGTAGTGAAGGTTAAGCAGTTTCAGTCTCCTGAAGATATGCACGTAACTGTAGACAGGGTCACCATCTCCTGGAGAAAGCATGACACTGCACCGAGGCACGCAGTGTATGTGGTGGAGTGGTACCCAGAGGGCCACAAGCTGGAGGAGCTCAGATGGGTCAAACTGGGCAGGAATGACAACCATACTGTTGTTACAGGTGGGACATGTAGTGTTACAGTAAAGACTTGTTACCGAACGCCGTGTTTTACATTCGATTCTTCTATTGAGGTTTCCGAATGAAGCTTTGAGTGTCTGTCGTCATACTTTATCATATCTCTTTATTCAAATCCTCAATATGAATAAAGAGATTCATCAGATTAAATGATATAGTGAGTCAGAAACAATCCCACGCAGCCACCACTGGAATCTAATGCAATACATAGTATAATACTAATAATATTAGTGTGGCCTAATCTTTATCTGCAACTGTGAGGAATACAGGGTTCAAACTGAAGTGAATATACATGTAAATACATCGGAAAATAAACTGTGCCCATGTCAAATGTTGATTTAGAATATGAATGTCAACATTATAAAAGAAGCTTTGAACTATTCGGCACAGTCCTAGTAAATACTCTGTGTTTCCTCTACTGTTTTTTCTGTTGTAGGTATTAAGCCATTTGAGTGCTACGAGGGAGCAGTATATGTTTTGTCTAATGAGAGCTTATTGAGAAGGACCACATTTACAGGTGTCACCTCTTTGGAGTCAGGTAAGATCTAAGAAGACCATAAAAGTGTTGATTTGATAATGTATCGTTCAATAGCAGAAACACAACTTCAGTTAGTAACAGGAGTAGTAAATTGTTTCAAATATTTGTCATCCGTTTTCTTTTTAACTTTCTGCTTCTTGTTTGCAGCCCCAGTCGCTGGTCCATCAGTCCAACATAAGGTTGAGGGAAACCAAGTGAAAGTGACCTGGACAGAGATTCCCAGGGGTCAGCGTAGGGGTTGTCTCACTAATTATATCATCTATTTAGAGAACGACAGCGGACACAAGAAGCCTTGTAAGAACCATTTATCTGTACTGAAACATCTTGTGCATTGAGGCGATGGCTTGTTTTGTTTTTTAGCATGTAATCTGTTTTTAAAACATTATTTTTTATTCTTTTAACAATGGAAACAACTCTCCACATGAGAGGCCAAACAAAGTGTAAGAATTATACATTTGTGCTAAACAATCTTAGTCATATATTTCGAATGAATGAATAATGACAGTGAATAAAATAAAAGTAAAATAAGAATAGAAAAAGGAGATGGATGCCTACAACTCTCCATCTGTAGAGGTTCTGTCTGAAGTGTGACTACAGATTAAGTGGGAAACTCGTAGTGAATATGGTGCTACCTCTCATTTGTAGCATGCACTCTTTGGATGCAGACGGTCACATGTGTAACTTCCCTCTGCTGTGTGTCTACAGACATTGTACCAGCATCACAAAGGATGCATATCATCAAAGGCCTGTCTTCAGTTTTCTACAACCTGTGGATAACTGCTTCAACTGCTCAAGGAGAAGGCCCTGAGGGGCAAAAGGTCAAGTTCCTCATACAGAGTAAGCAGCTTCACAAGTTTTTTTCAAAGGAATAGTTAGATTGAGGTGAAATGATTCTCACTATTTCTTTGGAGCAAGTGGTTCGGTACTACACATTGCACCTTTAACGGACTGTACCAGATGAGCCAAATGTATATGCTGCAATCTTACATCTCCATCTGTCCCGGTTGCAGATGAGACGCCACTATCCCCCCTAATAATGTGTGCAGTCGCCGCCACGATCTTAATGTTTCTGGTGTGTCTGTGCCACAGCTTGGAAGTGAAGCAGAGGTATGTGAGCGAGTCTATATGGGTTTATAAGTGAAACGAGCTCACACCTTTCATTTTTTTTCTGTTCTGCAGAAAACACACAAGAATTGTAAAAAAATAAATTGTGTTTTTCCACATTCCCCCTCAGGTTCTGGGTGTATTTCCAGTGCCTCATGCTCGATGTTGTACCAGATCCTGCAAACAGCAAGTGGGCAAGAGAGTATACCCAGGAGAAGGTAATTATGTAAAAGTGGATAAAATACAAACTACTTTGCAACCCACTGTTCATAGTTTAAGCCTGTATTTCCACTTCAAAACAGGGCAAGATAAGCCTGCAGCTGAGTAACTCCAGTGTAACTGCGGAGGAAGATGAGCCCATCCTGGTGGATGTAGAGGAGCTTCCCAAGCAGAGCATTGACATCTGTGCAAACGTCTCCTCGCAGCTCCCTCGTCAAACCAGCCTGAGCCCTGAGACGGAGCCGGCCGCACTGCTCTACCCTCTGACCACTTACATCAAGAGCTTCTCCCACGACTCAGACAACTCCGACCAGCCGCAGACCTCTCTGGACACCAACACAACCGGCGACTACCTCTCATCACACGGGCCGGGAGATATGGACGAGGAGGATCAGGAGTTTGTCGACATGCTGGGTTTCTTCCCCAGTCACAACTTCTTCATGGAGCACCCGGAGTTTGGAGGGAAGTTGACTCTGAATGCGGTCAAAATTGATTGCAGTGACTTATTTCAGAACAGTGAGTGTTGACCTGAAACCAGAACTCTTTGGTTTGATGAACTTTGAGTGAAAACCATTTTTAGAGGAAGAGGATGGCTAAACGAAAGTGCCCAGACACAATAACTGGACTTGGTGACTGGTTTCCTCTTTTTTTGCATCATACATCTTGCTAAGATGTGCATGAACTACCTCCTTGCTCAGTGAAATCAGAACTGTAACGAGAAGCTCTCTCGCTGAAATCTTCCAGAGCTGTTATGCAGTAATCATTTTTGACTGAAAAAGTACTTTTGTTTTAATTCCATGCATTACCATTGATTTCTCTTCATAGCAGCATTGCACACACTAATACCAAGGGGTGTCACGTCGATTCACTGATCAATGGTCCAATATCATCAATGCAAAGTGAAAACACCCATACCTGTCATCTTGAAGATATACAACGGCGTTAGCTTCCTTTTAGTGCGATAGTTCAGGCGCCTGGTGTTGTGACTCTGGCAAGAAAACACTGATAATCTACTATAAATTATGTTTCAAAACACACACACACACACACACACACACACACACACACACACACACACACAGCGAGACAGACAGAGAGCGACATAGCAGAGCTTATCATTCAAATGTCTGGAAAAGCCCAGTAATGAAATTACCCAAATACTATTTTAGTTGCTTTTTGCTGATTGTGTTAAATGGGCATATGATGGGCTTCTACTACTATAACTATAATTAGCACTGCAAGACATCAGATATTGTCATTTATTTCCATCTATTTTAGCTAGCTAGCTCTAAAACAGGAAAAAGGTAAATCAACTCTCAGAATTGTTAGTGGTGCAATGCTGCTAACGTTTTCACCTTTTGAGTCTGTGTGTTTGTCATCATGGCTAAATGGGGTCCTGGAGACACCTACAGTAGCTGGAACTACAACAGAAGCAGTTTTGAGTACTTTGAAATATAAGTAAGTGCTTTATGAAGAAATAATTACCAGCTGCAGCAGCGTGTTGTTTTCACCTTGTGAGTCTGTCTGCATTCTTCCTAATGGCCAGCAGAGGGCACTGGTTCTAAAAGAAGTCAAACTGTATAAAAGTTATTTTTAATTGTCCCTTGTTAAATAGTTTGAACACTTAGTTACCGACAATACCACTAGTCCAGCAAGACAGACCTTACAACCACTCGGGTCTCCTCAATTGGCGTCACCGCCTATAAAGAGAACCCTCGCCACCTCTCAGACATGGCATGGATGTGCTTAGTGCCCAGCAGCAAGGAGCCCCTTGGAGCCCAGCAGTGGGTCAGGATGGAGGGCTGAAAGGCAGCGAGGAGGACACCAAGTTGGGAGGTTGACCAAAAACTTTCATGTGAGATAAGAGATTTGGAAGGTAGCCCAATTTTGTCTGCAAAACTCTAAATTAAAGTTCCTCTTCACATTCAAATGTTGACTGGGAGCTAAGATGTACCCGTCAAAAATGTTTAAGATTTGCAATTGGTTTTTTTTAAACTGACGGCATTTCAATATTTTAAAAATACCGTACAAATTCATTACATATTATCCAGCGATACGGCTCGACATCAGAAGACTACATACACTTATAGTCTACAAGCCGGAACTACCACTTAAGTGGTTTCAATAGCTTTGCCAGGCGTTTGTCTGTGAAATGTGGGTGTAAGCAAAAGCAAACAACGCAAGTATTGTACACTCTTAAATTAAAAAGCCTGTGTGCAGGCAGGGTCAAATAAGTGACAATGCAAAAGATTTACCGACCATCTTTATTTACCGACAGAGGTCTCTAATAGCAGGGCTAGAATTCACACATTTGTAGAGCACTTCAGTTCCACACAATGAACGACTGTATTTCTTTCAGAGCAATTATGCAGTGGTGCCATTTCGGAAGCCACAGGGCAAGTCAACAGTGGAGGAAAATA
This sequence comes from Cottoperca gobio, assembly GCF_900634415.1. Taxonomy (NCBI): domain Eukaryota; kingdom Metazoa; phylum Chordata; class Actinopteri; order Perciformes; family Bovichtidae; genus Cottoperca; species Cottoperca gobio. The sequence continues at coordinate 22,113,740 of NC_041358.1, forward strand.
TCAGCACAGAACAGAATGCAAAAACAAACTGAAACTGAGCCGAGTTTACATCTGTGGAAGGATGCTCAAGTGAAGTGTGTTAACAGTCGGACAGGGTCTGAAGGCTTCCAGAAGACTACAGCCACATCTCAACTGTGTAAAGACACTTCCTCTCCGTATCACTCTTTAAAGTAAAACAAAAGGCATTAATTGACTTGCACATGGCTGTAACCAAAGATGAAATAGGCAGGGAGGAAGAGGATGAGATAGGATAGTGAAGCACCCCAAAAACATTAGAAATCAGAACACATGGAATAACTTTGGGTGTTAAATTGAGCCACTTGACAAATATCTTAGGATCAATGCAAATTTAGGAGTAATCAGCAATGTGTTCTGCAAAAATGACCAAATGTTCCACTATTAGAACATTTCAGTACAAAAGAACCTAAATACAGATGTAGGTGCCATTTTATCAATGCAATCAAATGTAGGCAGCAATGCTTGATCAAAGATCAAGATGCATCCTATTTGCACCATGTGAAATACAGTCTCAAAAGAATTTATGAAAATAGTTAAGATTTACAGGCCAAAGATCATAGAAGAATAGACCTCCTGTATAAAATATAAAACAATACTCCAGTGCTAAAGAAAGAAAAACAAAATCCATATATCTTTATCAGTGAAGCTTTAACTTCATCAGAAATACCTGGTGTGGCTGCGCTTGTGAGCTTGGGTTGGAGCTCAACAGTGCTTATTTCAAAGCGAGCAAGCAATGGCTCACACCAAGCTAAAGACACCCTTCTTATGCTTACATTTCAAAATGCATATTTTCAAGCAGCAATTACAAAAATTCAATCAATGGACAATGCATAACCTCTGAAAAAAATACTGTATGAAAACATCCCTGCTACTTTGTTTCCAAGTACAAAACCTCTACCAATAAGTTGCTCCAGAGTAGCAAGAAGTCCTTTTCTTTTTGTTTTTTTTTGTTAATTTCTGTTTTTTTTTCCATCTTCGTTTTGTTTTTATTGGGTAAAACTCAGTCCTCACTTTGAATGCCATAGTTAATGACAGTCTTCATCATTTCACTTTGCTGAAGGATCCAGGAACATGCAAGCCTCGTAGTGGAGGTGCTCAGGAGGCTCCTGTAGGCCTGAGGGGCAGCAGCCGGGACTTAAGCCAAGGCTGGGAAGGCCTCTGGGTCGTCCACGTTGGGCACAGACGCAGATGACTGAGGAAAAGCAAACATTAAGTAGAAAAGTTAGAAAATTCAAACATTTAAAAGATGTGAAGGGGATGAAAATAATTCTAAGGAAGGGGTGACTGACAGTCAGGAAAATCATTCAAGATGACTCAAGAATTCAAGTTTCATCTGTAACATTCCAACAACAAACACTTATTTAATTTGGCAATGTGATCATTGAGTCCAGAAAACAACTCATTTTCAATGCAGATACATGGATGCTGACGACATGACGCAACAGCTAAATTTCTCATAGGATTATCTACCTTGTCAGTCCTTGTTGCACGAATTTGCCTAGTGGCTTCGGCGCTGGGAGGGCCAGGAGGCCCACTCCCGCCGCCGCCGCCGCCACCACGTCCACGACCGCCCCGGCCACCACGTGGTCCACCGCGTCCACGACTTGGACGGCCCAGATCTCCGAAATTGATCTCTAGCTGGGCCGTAATGTCATTGGCTGGCTTCCGGAAGTGGTGCTCATCATCAAGCTGAATTATAAAAAAAGAAAACAAAATCAGATAAAAAGCCTATTTAGATTTTCTTGTAATTTTTTTAATGTGGTCTATTTTGTTCACATGATTTGAGTTCAGACACTGAACAACAACAACAGTAGAGATTTTACCTTGGGTTCCTCAATCTCAGGGTCAATAACTTCTTCTTTCTTGTCCTGTGATGGAGAAATGCATAACAATACAAACATTAACAATATACCAAGAAAAATCATGTTTGTACAATCTAATCATAAATCAAAAAACAATGTTACATATAACTCCATCTTCCAACCAGACGGACTCAATGTGGGTCTTGGCTCACTTGTAAATACCATTGGTTTGAGTCCAGCCAGAGTATGAGCAGCAAGCATTAGCCTATTTTACAGTTTCAATCTCAATTGTTCTTAATCTTAAATAAAAATACAGAATGAAGGTGAGACAAGGTGTTTACTGCACATACAAGCAAAACTATGCTCGTCAGTGACTAATTTACTGTTGCTTTACATTGCATTTTTGTTTATTGCGCAAGACATTTTCTGCACGACATCTCGAGTATAACGTGACAAACAAATAGGTGAAATTACATTACACTGATGACAGGCAGCTACAACTTTCACCTAGTCCTGTGGTTGAGTGGAGCATTTGATGTGCAGCTATTAAAGCTCTTTTGTACTTTTTTTTGCAGCTAATTCAGGAAGTGATCGTCAGTGAGCCTCGCCACACAGCAGTCCTTCACAGGAAACTGATGCAACACTTGTGTACCTGATCTGTGTAGACAGCCTCACAGTAAGGGTTGGAAAAAATCTATCATAATTTTATATCTTAATAACGATATAGCATGTTTTTTTGCATTTAAATAAAGTCTAAGTAAAAATAAATAAATGGTAAGGCTGATTTTTCTATATTAAAATGAGAATTAAATACTTTAATTCCTATGAAATACTTGACTAATGTTATTAAGAGCTTTAGTGCAAAATGAACATAAGTGAAATTAGAGAAAAATTAATTATATACATTGCAATAGTAACAGTTTATATAAATATATACTATAGATATTTTTATATCGTTTTGACTGTATATGTAGTCATATCGCCCAGACCTACTTAGTTTCTTCACTGATAAATCAAAAGCGATTTGGGTTTTCCCCAATAGTGGTGGGGTGTAGCATTTGTACATTTATCTCATTACTTTGGAAAAAAATGTATTGTCTCATTTGCGATGGACCCCATATGGATGTATTCAGAATGAGCAACGGTGGTTTTGACTCACTTCTGCCTTGGACTTGTGCAGCACAAAGCCTTTGTTCCAATCAGCTCCCTCATTGGCCTTACGGATGTTGAACTCCACCTTGGCCCGCTCCTTGTCCTGCACAGCCTTCCATTCGTCCAGAGTCATCTCCTTGGGACCTTCTTCCTTCACTTCCTCAACCTCATTCTCCCTTCAACACACACACAGACGCACACAGTATCACAGCGTTAATGTTTAATATAAATCTGGATTGGTTGCTGGTGTTCTTGCTTTTAACACTAGTGACTATGTAAGTTATGAATCCTTTATCAATTACAGCAAAACCGAAATCTTGTCACAATTTATTGTTTAGAACATATTAAGACAAAAACCAAGAACTTACTTGTTCTCAGAGTCAGCAGGTGGATGTTCTTCTCCTTCAGGGTTCTCTTCAGTAACGTTTGATTGGTCAAGCTCGCTATGAAAAAGAAAAGAAAAAAGAATATCATTAAGTTTGGTATTGAGAACCGGGGTATTAATAAGGAATACTTCCATTGTGCTTATTCATGGCTTTAGTTTGTACCTTGTTGCTGTGCTACATTATATTAACATTTATTTACAATGTTCAATTGTTCTTGATAGGTGTCAACTTTATTCTATTAATTTTTTATATATTATTTTATTCATACAAGTCTGATGTTTCTCTTTTTTTTAACTTTATTGGATAGTGATAGCTTTATGAAAGTTGCAGAACGGAAGAAGTGATTTAACCTTAATATAGCTTTATTAATATAAAACGGTATCTCATATGGCATATTTTCATCATACCATTCAGCATCCCATAACACCTTACAGTTACAACAAAAATAGATTATAACCTCCATGAAGGTACAATTTTTGGAGGGCATTAGGGGTGACAGAACCTTAGTTGAGCACTTGTTGACTGGTAGCTGGAGAAGTGCCAGTTTAATTTCAACAAATGGTACTTAAATACCTGACTACCAAGTGTATTTTGACTTATTGTCTTATCAAAATAATTTGAAACAAGGATACGATTTGGAATCTTAACTGAATAAACATGTGAATATCCTACCATACCCACCTACCTATCCTGTGTATCGAATGAGAGGACTATAAATCACCATCAAGTGTTTTCTAAAAATACATCATACAAGGAAAAACCTACATGCAGAAGTGTTATTTCTGTGAGTTTTCAGTAAGAAAGTGTTATGGTGTTCTGCAACACCACAACCTCTCATGTTTCAGATTATGTTGCTAGTGTATGACCTTACTTTAGTTCATCCTTGACGGTGCCCCAGTTGTGAGAGCCACTTCCACCACGCTTCTCCTCACCTTTCAGACTACTGCTTATAAATAAAAATGTATTATTATTATTATTATTATTACTGAGAGAACATTAGCTTTAGCCAGGGTCAATGACACATGCACTGCATAAACATACAGAAATGTAGAGATTGATAGATATGAGCTAAAGAAAGTACTTACGATCGGTCACTGCCACTGTGTCTATCAAATTCACGTTTTCCTCGAGAGTCAAAGCCATCAGTGCGACCCATGCCACGGCCTCTGCCTCCACGGGGGGCACCTCTGCCACCGCCACCGACACCACCACGTCCTCTCATAGGTCTATCACCAACGGGTCTAAAGAGAAGAACGAGTAACATGGTCAAATTCGTCAGAAGTTTGATCTAAGGAAGGTCATCTACAGGTTTTTCCCCCCTTAAAGTGACAAAGTGGACAGAAAGATTACCAAAGAACAGCAGAAAACAATGCATTCAACAGGTGACATTAATTAACTTAACAGTTAATTAAGATAATTTACAAGTCTACAGAAAAAAAAAGTGATCATGACCTTTAACTTAACCTGATGTTGACTGAAGTTTGAATTTGGTAAAAATCTACATTGACATTTTCCAATTTAGTTTTTTGTTGCCGTTGTGATAGAATTGTGCACAAGTAAACTGGTGAGCCACGTGTACGTATAGATATTTGGGCAAAACTCATACATACTAAGCCTTATCATTGTAAGCAACGCCTTTAACTGTAACCCCACCCCAAAGAGAGTACTGCTTTTGGCTCTTCTGTAGATAGAAAAACAAAATGTCTAACAGTAGTGGATTCACTCTCCTCTTCATATATTTCGGTTAAAATGTCTGTGATTAGAATACAAACTCACTTTTCCACTGAGAATTCGCCTCCCTCAGGCTTCTCGCCAGCGTCAGAAGCAGGCCTTTCGAATCGACGTGGGGGCCGCCTGTCCACAGGCCTTCTGTCTGTGGGGGGGCGCCCCTCTCCCTGGTTTCCCTGGGGTCTGAAGCCATCGCCCTCCGGCCTGTGGCCCATTCTCTTCATGCCGGGACCTAGGATTGACCACAACAGGAGGATTAGAGGACCAATAGCACTGATAGATGAGGACCCACTGCGGAGCCCCAGACAAGAGAAAGAAGAGGAGGCAATTGTTCTGTTTAAATGGAGCAAATAATTCCAATTAATGTGCAGATTTAAACTAAAAGCAACTGATAGGATCCATTTATTAAATACTGTGTGAACTTCTACTATCTACAATGTAATCCGATTATTGATATACATGTTAACAAGTGAGTGCATAACAAATCTCACAGAGGAGAGTACTCTTACTTTAGAAGATCAGAAATATGATCATTCATTAGCTCCTAGTCTGAATTAAAAGTGTGATGATTAAAATCACCCTGCAACTGTGGATTTAATGAATGTCTACATAGTATTTCACCCTCCATGGCACATGGTATAGTGCCACTGTCCCAGAGTAACACAACAAGTCCCACCCATTGCCTAAATCAACAGCTACCAAAATAGACACCCTCCACTACACAGCAGCAGCTGGGTGAACCATAGTCTGAGCACCTGTCTCATCTTCTCTAAGTACACGGATATGAGGCCACTTGGCAGATCTACATGGTAATAATGGCCAACTTACTGTCTTTACGTAGATACCTGAATGTTTAAATTCTGCAAACTAATACTACAGTCTACATGCCATTAAATATGACAATATACAAAGATAATATTTGGTATAGAAAAAATAGGAAATAAATGATCTGGGGCAGGTCGAGCATGTGTACCGAGCATGTATTGTGCGCAAATGGGAAGTGGCAGTTTGGAGGCTGTGCTTTATTTCACACGCCCCACACTACAACCACGAGGTTCATCACCATGAAAGCGGTGCTGCTGCTAATGTCTGACAAGTCCACCTGCAAATGCATAACGTTTAAGTTAACGTATTACAAATCACATTACTTTGACAAGTTGTATTTCCACGTGGAATATTTCCCTTATCCACGCAGGTTTTATTTAACACATTAAAAAAAAAAATTACGATCGAAATTACCTACCTTTGGTCAATTCTGGGTAAAATAAGCAACAAGTGGGTTTACTGAAAAGCACCACTTAATAGGAGTAACATGTAAACCATTTCAAGGCCACTTTCTATAGTTAGCCAGGCTTTCTGGTTCAGCCTGTCCAACAAGGCCCATGGGGGTGGGGGACAAGCCAAAACAAGTTGGCTTGCAAACCGTTTATCACCAAATCGGTTGAGCTCCACACGTCCCATTAATTTACACGTTTGTATGCATGTCATCATTGTAGCAACTGACAGACAACAGCGGCATAAAAAGCAGCCATGCGGACCTCATGTCACGGGGGCTTATCAACCGCTGCTAGCTAGTAGGCAACTTAGCCGTTAGCCTCAAATGTTAATCATAGCTTAGCTAAGAAAAACCTAAAACGCAAAAAATATATCTTACCATCTTTCTTAAGTGGAACAGGTGCTTGGCTCTCCTCCTTCTTATCACCCAGTGGGACTTTTCTGTCTTTTTGGGACTCCTTTTTCGGCTGCTTGGAAGCCAGGGTTGAATTCTTGGCGGCACCAGGAGTAGTAGCCTCCTTCTTCTTCCCTTCGGCTTGCTTCAGCAGCTCAAAGGGATCCGACTCATCGTCAAATAACTGGTCGAACCGATTGGCTATGGCACAGCCAAAACCTTCTTGCATTTGTCCGGGCATGATGGCGCCCCTTCAGCAGGATTTTCCTCCGATTCTACGAGGCTTGGTGCGAACACTTCGCTAGATGAAGCCACAAGATGGCTGGGAAAAGGACCTTCTTCTCTTCCGGCGCGATAGACATCCGGGACCTCGGGGTTGGTGTGGGTGGGGCTTGTAGTTTTTTTTAACATGAGATGCAATTGATTTAGTAGTGCAATAATCCAATGATAAACTACAATACCCACAATGCCAGTTTATCCAGTGTTGCCAGCCTCTTTAGAGACAAGCATGGGTGCCCTCACACACACTCTTGTTTTGATTCCTGAAAAAAAACTCCCCATACCGTAAAACTGTGGGCTACAACAGTTTGTCAGTTTTAAACTTAAGATGTCTCAACGGCTCCGTCACCCCTGTTTTATACGCAAATAATACCTTCATAAACCTTTAAGGGAGATAGCAGGTGTATATGTTTGTGCCTGATCTGTTTCAGTTAAATAGGAAGATGTGTTTAGAAGAAAGGTCAACGTACTACAACACCTACTGACAAAATCTTCCTGAACGCTAAGTGACAAACTCTGGACTGTCCTGTTATTTAAATGTTCCTCAGAACAAGTATTTACAATACTCTCGAGTCCTGGGCCCTCTCTGAACTTTGCATGTGCTGGTAGGTAAACAATATTTCCCACTTGTATTTAGACATTTAGCACCACTTCTTATGGTCTTCCTGATCCATAGCGAATATGGGTCTGCTGCATACAACAGTAAAACATTAATCGACATCTACAAACATCTAATACTTTAGTAAGCAATAGATTGGTTAGAAGATAATCTAGCATTTCCTCAGCCACAATAATCCTATAGGGAAAGATGAGTTAACAGAATCAGAAATCCTTTATTTGTCCCACGACGGGGAAATTTACATTGTTACAGCAAAGAGCAAGAGAGTAAAGTGGCGAGTAACAATTAAATAGAATAAAATACAGTAACAGTAATATAAGTACAGTCATTGGGAAAAATGTGTAGGAGTGAATATTGCACATGACAGTGGTAATTGCAAAAGTTATAAAAAGTGAATATTGCACAAGGCATTGATAATTTCACACAGTGTTGGAATAGACTTTTCTTGGTGTGGTGGTCTACCAGGGGCTCTGTCCCTTCTTGAACAGAGCAGCAAAATTATTTGACCAGTCCAGTTTATTGTTCAGGTGAACGCCCAGGTACTTGTAAAATTGTACAATCTCAATGTCCGTACACAGGGCGTTCACTGGTGTTAGGGGGGGAATGATGGCGCCTCCTGAAGTCCACCACCAGCTCCCTGGTCTTCCCTGCGTTGAGCAGGAGGTGGTTCCTCTGGCACCAGAGGGCAAAGTCCTGTGTCAGCTCTCTGTACTCCTTGTCATCCCCATCAGAGATGAGGCCGACAATAGCAAAGTCGTCTGAGAACTTCTGCAGGTGACACTTTGCTGTATTGTGGGTGAAGTCTGCAGTGTAGAGGGTGAAGAGAAACTGTGCCAGAACCGTTCCTTGGGGGGCCCCCGTGCTGCAGACAATCGTGTCGGAGTGTCATAACAAAAGATAGCACATTACAAGTTGCAGTTTGTTTGTAGATACACGTTATGTTGTCACACTCAAATGTCTGTTTAATCATACATCTGTCTATTTGTTTATTAGCAATACATCTAGATATAGTCTCCAAATTGGGGCGTCCGAGGTGTTTAAAATCCTTACCATGTCATTGCAATTTTCCCAGTTTGATTCTGTCCAGGGACCTTTGTTGCATGTTATTATCCCGCTCCGCTCTCTTCTACGTTATCTCTGCCAAATAAAGGCAAACATGCCAGAGAAAAACTTGAAGAAATCTTCAAATGAAGTATGGCAGACAGTGGACACAGTGGGATATCGTTGGGGGGAGGGGGGGTGGGATGTCCACATTAAATTATTATGTAAACATCATCTTCCACTCAGGTGCTACTGGGAAAATTTTACCCGTTTCGCCGTTTTAAAACCGCTTTGCATTTGGTAGGCTGTTTGGTGGAGGCTAGTCATCTGCATGTTATAGATGTAATCAACATCTTGATCATGAACAGGAAACGCAAGCGATCGTTACATGGGCATCCTGATACGTTTTCACTTCTTCCTTTTTACATGGTGAGCGTAAATCATAGTTTTTTTTATCAAAACTTAGAAAATTAATATTGATTTATTTAAATGAATAGCTGCTTTTGGTTTGTTTATGACTCATGTCAGCTCTGATCAATTATGACACAATTTTAACTCATGTTAGTTTTGTGTGCATTAATGTTGTGTGCCTCAGGAATGCCTTGGGGGACCTGTAGGGATTTTAATGTTTAAATTACTTTTCAAGGACTAAACATTATATTTAATAATATCAGAGTATAATTTATTCACATTCACATAGTAGGATGTTATAGTTTAGTTGTGGCATCTTAAAATGTAAATAGTCTATATGCCTAAACCACTTTTTGACTCTGGTTAAAACTTGGTCTATCATATTCAAACGTGAAGCCCGACACAAACCCAAGCTCTCATTGATCACTGGAGGTATTTTGGGAGTTATGGGAGCTGGAGTTTGACCTTATAACGAAAGTCAAAGCCTGCAGTTGACGGGCTTGTTAGTGAACACTGTGATGCAGGGAGACAAATACACTTCAGGTCTGTTACAAAGAAGAATTACAATTTTATTTAATAACATAAAATGGGTGTGTTCCACATACATTTTGACATTTGCTGTCGTGATGGTAACTTATAGTGTACATTTAGTTTAAGAAGAAAAGAGGCAACAAAAGCAGTCACTTATTTTTTGCTCCTGTCTCACGTTACTGATATCGCTGAAGTGGTTCAACCCACCGGATGATGCCAAAGCGACAGTCCCTCGCGAACGCACTTTGGCAACTTTTTATTTCTGCGTATCCGAAAATGACATCTCCAGTCACCAAAGCCATGATAGAGTCCTACGCGCTCATGGTCATGGTCATGGGCACGTTTTTCGTCTATTTCTGCGGGATGGTGTGGGCTTTTTGCAATCCGAAACTGAGCGGAGCAGAGGAAGAGTGTGGGGCTGGGAAACAAGCAGCGGAACACGGGGACGACTGCTGGGTTAGCGCTCCCAATCCTCCAGAGCGGGATTTCAGGTGCGTCTGTACGCATCTGCCAGCACCGCCGTACACCGCACAGGGGCTCACGCAGAACACTTATGTAAACTTTTGGGACGATACTGATAGTCTGCTGTCAGACTGCAATGCTTTTTGCCGTGAGGATCATGGAATTATCAACCAAACTGGACATAGTCCCTCCTGGGCCACACAGGAAAAGTTGGTGACCTAGCTTTACCATCCATGTCTGCACGTGTGTGTTCACCTCATATAATATCATCCTTTAAGGAGTGAATGGACTTAAAATCACATGGATAAAAGTGGATGAGAACAGGCAATGCTCAATGTTATTGTTAAATCATCACAACATATATCATTCTGTTTCTGTGTCCTATAACAGACATTGTACTTCATGCTTATAAAAATCACTGTAACTTGTTTATTTGCGCTGTGAATTCAGGCTTGCACGTTGCTGTGTCAGGCAGAGGACACAGCTATTTTTGTTAGAGTGCTGCTCCCAGGTCACCAGACAGGATTAAAATACTCTGCATCCCAGAATTGTGTGATCTGAATCAAGATGATCCAGGTCCTGCAGGACTACTGTGGATTTAATGGGATTATTTTTGTTTCCCTTCAATTTCTTTCTTACTTCACTTTCTAGTTGCAGTAATTTCTTGAACAAAGCATCTGATGTGTCCAAATCAATATCCATCTGCAAAGTGGAATAGAAGACACAAAACTCACTACATGAACTATTTGACAAGAATATTTTAACTGAAATTTAATGGATAATATTCCTTGCCATACCTTGCGTGGCTGTATGTAGTTGTTGCCTAGCCCAGATGTTAAGCTTTGATACTTGGCTTGTGGGTCCAGTGATTCAGGCTTTTGCTTAAATAGCCAGAACTGCAAGAAAGAACAGATTTAATGAATGAATTATGTACCAACTGTTTAAGGAAATTTGAAAATGTGTTTTGCCTACCAGGGCTTCAGCTCCATTATAAGGGGCCAGGGTGAAATTATTGGTGAACATCCTTATCTGAGATTGAGAAAGAAAAATGCATTCAGATACGAATAATTTGAAGTGTGCGTGTCAATAATTTGTACGGTCAGAGTTGCACTCACAAGCCAAAGGACGGGCATCAGCAGGGTCCAGAGGAAGGCCGGGATGGAGGGTAGGATACCGCAGGTCAGCTTGGTTATCACAAAACCAGGACAAATGACAGACGAGTACAAACCCTAGAGAGCCCAATAAAAGCAGGACCACAGTTATCATCATCATCATCATCATGGGAGGTATAAAAAAAAAAAGGTAATCTTGCAGGCATGGTTGATACATGACACGTAAGGCGTGTGTGTGAGCCGACCTGTTTGTTGTAGTGTGTGTTGAGCGCCAGGCTGAGCAGGTCGGAGGCATATTTGGAGGAGCTATAAGGTTGTGTGCCTCTCTGGTGCTGCATGTCTTCAAGGTTAAAAGCTGAGCGGTGAGCGTTACTGGAGGAGGTCCAGATCAGCTGGGATGTCTGGCCCGCATGGCACAGAACTGGTTCCAGCTCCCTGATCTGGTCCCCAACACAGAACAACAAGACAGCATTACAATACACAAGAAAAAACAACATCTTAACAATTCATGTTCATAATAACAGATACTGCTGAATTCTTTCCACAGTTTGCCTTGAAACGAGGCAGAAATAAGAAGGTTATGGTTGATTTGTGTGAGAAACAGATGAGATTATTGTATTAGACTAATTTCCCTTACAAAAGAAGCCAAATTCCTCATTTTAGAATATGGTGAAAACTGTATATTTGTTGCCCCATTAGATATTCAAGTTATTAACTTCTTTGTGCTTTGGGTTTATTATTATATCTCAATATGGAAATCTAATTTGGAGCCTTGTCTGAGTCTACTCCCCTTGTTTCCCTTTACCACTCCTATGAGGGCAGGTAGCCAGAGCTCAGGGAGAGCAGTGGCATACAGCTTTTGATGCACTTAATGGTCAGTTATAGCAAGCTATTGGGGCATTTGTACAAAAACGTACTTTGCTTTTCAAATTAAACGTTTATAATATAAAAGTGTCAGCTCTCTATCATCTTTGTTTGGACTGTAATACGGAGCGTGTCTAACTGTATAGGCCTACATCATTCATGGAGCCTCAAAGCACGTTTGGACCACGTGAATGCCTTTACAAAGATATACTGAAGATTTTAAGCAGCAACAACAATCTTTCCACGTAGATACCACTAAAGTCTTTCAGATTCCTCTTCTGCCAAACTTGCTTGAATGTTTCAAAAAGATACCCAAATGCACTTAAAATGATTTCACCTATTGCAATCAAATGTACTTGCAAGATTCATGCCGTTCGGAGTTGTAGCCTCATGATTGTTTGGACCTATTGTAAGTCGCTTTGGACAGCTAAATGTAAAAAAACAAAGACCTTCCTGATCATATTACGTGTCACTCTTCCTCTCTAAACTATGTGTGAATACAGCATCAAAGACAGATCTATATTTAAAGTCGAAACAGTAACTTTGAGAAGGTTTCTCTGTGATGGCAACTTAATACATGTCAGATTTAATCTGCAAATGCACAGTAAGCAGGATACTATTCAGAGTGACCTTTCGCCTAGAACAGTACTGTTAATTTTTAATGAGCATCGTTGCTAAGAAACAGACAGATCCAGTATCACCTAAATGTATTCCTTCAAGGGGAAACAAATGACAAGAATTACTGTCCCTGCAGAAAAAGGAAGGAAACATCATTTTGTATTTGATTCTATGGATCAAACCACACGACTAGATAATTCAGTAGCCAAAAGCAGTTACTCACTAGTAGAAAGTGACCAAAGAGGTTTGTCATGAAAATTTCTTGCAGGCCATCAGGGGTGACACAGTCCTTCTGCGTCAGAATCCCCTCACCAGTGGCAAACATGGTGACAATACGGCTGCAATAAAGATTTAGAATAAAGTTACAGAAACCGAAGCTTTTGAAAGGCAGCATGGGATATAGAGGTTTGAAATAATCTATTTAAAAACGATATACAGACCGAACATGTCAAGTAAAAAAAAGCCACAGATGCAGCTCAGTAATTTGAAGAATCTTCAAAAGTAAAATCAACAAAGTACCTGGAGAAGAGGCCTTTGAAAAATGCATTTACATCAAACTGTGGGTTAGGCATGATGCCTGCATTCAGGTAAAGACAGTCCAGCCGGTTGTACCTGCAGTACACAAGTCACACATTCATTTCTGTAACACACAGAAAGCACATTTTCTAGATTTACCTTTTCTGTATTGATGACTATTTGATGTAAATATGTATTTGAGTGTAATGCTGTTGGGAGTCTTTCCTCCCACCTGAGTTTGACCTCCTGTGCAGCAGTGAGGACGGAGGAGATGCTGCTGGTGTCCATCTGCAGCAAGGCCACATTGGCTGTGGGGTGAGAGGTGAGGAGGGCAGAGCGAGCAGCCTGAGCCCGCTGCATGTTCCTGCAGGCCAGACACAGCTGGAGACCCTCCGTGTCCTGCAGGAGACGCTCACACAGCGCCAGGCCAATGCCACTGCAGGGAGAGACACATGCAATGTAAAGTAACACATTATAACAGCATCTACAGTTAAATTTGATTACATTAGTGACCAAATTAATTCCACATACATGTACAAAATGATACTGCCATTTGGACCAGGACTCTATTGACAAGGAGATTTCAAAAAGTCACATGAATAAATAAATAAATAAAATATCCATGCCTTTAATAATTAACAAACAGATAAAACTAAACTAAAAAGACATAGAAGCAAAGTCTCATGTCCTGAATCCATTAGGATTGGTAATCTGAATCTAAATAGGTTTCGTTATCTTTTTGAAATCCTCTTTACAACCCGAAAACAATGATAAAATGCTGACAACAAATAAATAAAAAATCCGATATCTGTGGCTCCTGGACTGTAATAGGTCGACCTACCTGTCTACCAGCGCGCACTCATTGCGCGTCACCGGAGTGCGTTGTTTAATACAATAGTTTTGCGAAAGTAGCTTTGAGGGGAATCCTAAAGCAAGCTGTTAGTGTGGACAATTTGGCGACGTTTTCACTAGATGTAGCGACTTTTGGAGATAGTGCTGCTACCTACATTCCTTGGAATAGGATTGGGTTTTGTCTGTTGGATACGGAGCCTACTCTTGCTAGTTTCCCCCAAGATTACAAACCCTAATTAAGGTTTCTAATAAAAGACAATAAATACAGCCATTACCTATTTGCTCCCGTCACCAAAACCACCTTATTCATCTTTTCTGGTCCAAACTAGAAACAAAACTGCATACAGAAAACACAACACGTCCTACCAAATGTTGTTTCAAAGCAACAGGGTGTGTAGTTTCCACTGAGTTATATAATGAACTCCTCCACGTTGTGATTGGACACTGCAGTAGCTCTCAGCCAATGAGAGCCTGATACCAGTCATACGAATTAAACAAGAGTTCTCAAAGAGATAGACTTCCCAGTTTCAATTTTATTTGTATTTCGTCTATCAATGTACAACGTATATAAAAACACTTCTCACTGAAAAACATTTGAGTACAAATATGCAATAAAACCAATTATGAAATCTGTCAGGGTGCCATTACATTTTTACAGCTATACAAATCACCACATGCTTCAGAAGTACCCAAATGTGTCTTCTATTCATATTTAACATAATTGTACAGATTTTTTTCCTAGATTGCAAAACACAGAAAGACAAGGATGACTTCCACATACAAGTTGTAAATACCATGCATAAGGGAAGATATGAGTGTCTTTTATGAACCAGGTAAGTGGGACAAAGGCCTCTGATAAGAGGGGAGAGCCTGTAAAACACAGCTAAAGTGGCTGAAAACAGTGGTATGCAGTATGAAGCTCAAGCTATTAGAGAGTTATACACAGATGTATGAAATTAAGAAGAAAGAATCCAGCATACATCAATAAAAGAAAGAACAAACTGATAGCTAAAACCTGTAGATGAGCTGCGTTAGTTTAAATGAGCTAATATAAACTAATCTGAAGCAGTCATACTCTTCCAAACAAACACATTATTTAGGCTGAATATTCCCATTTCCTCCACATTTCTCATTTAAAAGGAAATACACTTTCTTTGTCAACTGAGAGGAACTATAAGCCGATATGCATTAACTTCTTCAATACCCACAACACACTCGGTAACATCTTCCCAATGGTACTGACCGTAAACACATACTGTTGAACCAACATAACAAAACGCAGCCTGCATTACTGATAAGCGTGTTGCAACATCTGATCAATTATCAAACAGTGATATTAGTTTGTGATCAATGCTGGACAATAACAGTTTGCAGTAGGAAACAAACAATTAATTTGTTTGGTGCTTAGAGCCAAAATGTGAGCGGGAATGTTAATGAATCATGTCAAATATGATACTCCAAACACGTCAACTTAAAGAGAAAATGACTCCACAAATATATCAACAAAACATAAACAGAACAAACACATATAAACATATAAATATTAATACAAAATATTGCTATTTGAGATTTAGACTATCTATTATCTATTGAAAATACACAGTCATATACACTTCATGTTCAAATCACAGAAGGAAAACTGCAGGGAGATGAGAAAGTTACTGAGTTACTTGATATTTCCTTGTTATTCTAAATGTGTGGAGTTTGAGAAAACTGAGATGAAATAATTGAAATTCAACAGTTATGCTTGGCTGCACTTTTCCCTCTCTACATTCAAGCAGTCTTCCAAAAGAAAACACAAGAAAGTTCTTCAACAATGTTATCAAACACATGTCACATGGGAAATTTGAACTCATATTAAAAAGATGATAATAATATACATTTTCAAAAGTGTCGAATGTCACTTGCTACATTTAACTTTCGCTTCATCAACACATGTCACAACCAAAACTTCAATCACGTTTCTGTGTGCTGGTGTATTATAAAACAGAATAGATTTTTCAAAGAATACCTGTATGTCTATAAAACATCTTAGCCGTGCCGATTAAACTCAAACTGACACACACCAAAAGTCTTTGGTTGTCCATCTTTGTAGAGCGTAAGTCCATGAAACAGTCGTAGTAGGTGGCTCTCATCAGTTTCTCTACTGAAATAAGATAGCTTAAACCTGGAATGTGTCTGAATCATAGTCTACTCTTGTCTTGCACCATCACTGTCTTAAAACATTGCCCCGGCTTAAGGTTGTAGCTCCAGGAGGGCTCGGTGTATTTCCTGGAAGGACGGCCGTTCCTTTGTGTTCCTCCTCCAGCAGCTCAGCATGATCTTGTAGAGCGAGTCTGGACACAACACAGGCTGAGGCAGGTAGATCTGCATGACAGGGGGGGTAAGAAGGTAAGCCAGATATCCACTGGTTTTTATATGTCGATGAAATGTTTGTATCGAAACTCACCTGTCTTTTCTGGTCCCTGAAAAACTCCCCTGTGTTTTCTATCACCTGCTCATCCGTGAGCTGAGAGTAGGGTTGCTCCTTGCAGAAGTTAAGTATCTCCCACAGGGTCACCCCAAAGGCCCAAACATCGCTAGCTGTGGTGAACTTACCCTGCACAACAAAAGATGGGGATATGTCAGCTGTTCAAGAAAACATGAAATTAAGGATTTCTTGTCTACAATAAAATTCAAATCCATAAAGAAATATTTCTCCCCAAAGATGATCATTTGTATATCTATTACTCTGCCGTGTTTTTCTCGCTTGCCTCCACAGTGACAAAGAATCCAAAAAACTAAACAACTTCTTGATGAATTAAAGTAAATGGCGGCCGCGTTTATCAACAGCAAAACCATATTAAAACATCTGTTTTCAAACTCTCACACCACTCATGCAGTATAATCAAAGTCTCATCCACTCACTTCTTCCCAAACATATGCATTTTTGCTAAAACCTCACTATTTAAAACACTTTAGACTGGCACAGACGAACGTCAGACTATTGATATAAGTGTTTAAATGGTAAGGTCTTAGCGAAAATGCTTACGTTTGGGAAGTAGTTTGCAAACAACTGAATAAATGAGACTTGGAATATATTGCATGAGTTGTGTGAGAGTTTGTAAATGGAAGTTTTAACATAGTTTTGCTGTTTGATTCTAACCCCATTAATTTAAGTCATTAAGAAATGTCTTCGTTCATTGTGGAGGCATGCGATGTTTTCTTCTAGAAGACAGTAACACGCGGTGAGTAATTTACATATAAATGATCATTTTGGGGGTGAAGTATTCCTTTAAGTAGTGGTCCTTACCAGCAGGATGCTCTCCCATGACATCCAGCGTATCGGCAGTACCGCTCTGCCCTGGATGCGGTAGTAGTCACCACTGTACAGGTTTCTGCTCATACCAAAGTCAGCTATCTTAATCGTAAAGTTTTTGCCCACCAGGCAATTCCGCGTGGCCAAGTCTCGGTGGACAAAGTTCAGCGAGGAGAGGTACTTCATCCCCGACGCTATCTGAGCCGCCATGTAACACAGATTATTGAAGCTGGAGAGGAGAGAGAAGAAACATCATCACGTGTTAGAGATTTAAAATAAAACACACAAAAATAGTCATACATACATATACAGCTCTTGTTTGCTCACCACTCACCTGACAGTAGGTGCATTGCTGAGCAGAGCGAGTTGTCCCTCGGGTTCGTGGCGGGACAGGAACTGGTTGAGATCTCCGTTCTCCATGTACTCTGTGATCATACAGAGAGGGTCGCTGTAGATGCACACAGCTAGCAGGCGAATGATGTTGGGATCCTTCAAGCGTGACATGATCTTTATCTCTTTCAGGAAGTCATTCCTACCAAAACACAAAAAGTAAGGGACTTACTTTACACAGAGACATCTGAATTGTATAAACATAGCATTTCGAGACGTATTTTCCGTTTCAGGTACAGGATAAAAATGTGGTTTTTGGTGCATGACTGGAGTCGATACCTCGCATTTTTGCTGGCGTCTGACCGGAGCATCTTCACAGCCACTAAAACTGGCTGGTCCTCTGGGATGTCAAATAAAAACTCTTTATTCATGAACTCCTGCATTCCCTCTGCTTCACACAGGTGCACCTGAGAGGGAGAGGAAGGGGAAAGGAGAGAGAGGAGAAGAGGAATGCAACATTTATAACATCACATGTGCTTTAAGCTTATCAATGCTGTGAGAAAACCTGCAGAAGAATGATGAAGAGCGCACACCTCTCCAAACTGGCCCTCTCCCAGCTTCTCTTTGAATGTGAGCAGCTTTCGTGGGAACTCCTCCACTGCAACGTCCTTCCCTGACAACAGGTCCATAGTTAGCGCAGGGATGGCGTACGTGTTGCTTCCGGTCACGCCTTGCAGGTTTACAATGTCTGCCTCTGCGTAGTGAGGGGCGCCATCTTGGACTGCAGTAGTTGCCGTGGATTTTGACGCTGCTGTGCTGGTAGAAGCTGGAACACAATATGGAAAATGTTACTGAGAATCTCAATAAGATAATGTTGATTATTAACCTAATCCTACGAACTGGGGTACCCGCAGACCCCAGAGGTATACTGTTTTATTATTATTATTATTATTATTATTATTATTATTATTATTATTATTATTATTATTATTATTATTATTTTATTATTATTATTATCTCAAAGGTGCTTTATTCTCTCATTCTAATTGTTCATGATTTTATCAATCAGTTTGTTCCTAAAAACTTCATATCATTGTTTTTTGTCATTAGACCAACGCATTGGGGGCCCCGGTCAAAAGCACCCAATCCCCCTACGCAGTTTTATTAGGTGGAACTATTTATTGTCCTCAAACAGACAGATTTCCTCATGAGTTCTGTCTATTTTCGTTTTACATATTAACTGTAACTAAAATAATAATAATGTGTTTTTCTTCAGATGGCGTTTCTTAACTAATAATGTTCTGAGGTGAAAGTTAACAATTTGCTATGATGGTTGTTTCTTACAGTAGTGTATTCTCGGGGCATGTTGAATACGTTGGTAGGGTGAGGGTTAACTATGATGTGTGTATGTAAGCAGACGTGCGTGTCCACATACCAGGCTCCTCTGAGCTCTGAGCAAACTCTGGCAGTTTACATATGATGCGTGACGGCTCCTGGTAGTCTGGACCGAGGGGGAAGATGCGCTCATAGGTGGAATTAGACTCCTGCTCGCTGATTGTGCTCGACTGGTTGTGGTTGTAGGCGAACGTCTCACTCTGTATTGACAAACTAGCAGTTAGTTCATCGTCCAGCATCCGGCGAGAGGCCTAGAATAAAGGATGTTGGGGGTGAAGGAGCAGATCTGACCACCTCCCGAAAGAAGACTCAATGGAAATGCAAAAAATGACTCAACGTGCAAAAGCTGGTGTCAGTTTGATATCTAATACATCAGTGATGAGCTCACCTTCTCCAACATCTTCTGCCACACCTGCCTCCACAAGATGATGACAATGATGACCACAAGGATGAAGATGATGGCCACTAAACAGCCAATCAGAATCCGGGTGTTGCTGTCATCTACTTTGTGGGTGGGGTCATCCTCTGGGGAGGGAACAAAGAGAGGCACATTTTACAGTATGCGTGCATGTGTACACGGGGGGCCATACTGCACGTCTCAATGACATCAGGATATTACATCATAAAAAGGTTTCCAAATAACTAGACGCAGTGATAGCTTTAAATTTTGAGTTCATGTTTAAAGTGTTTTTGTGAAATGTGTTGCAAAAGCAGAACATGTGTACAATTTAGGGGGATTTATTGGAAGAAATGCAATATGATATCCATAACTGTGTTTTCATTAGTGTATAATCACCAGAAACTAAGAAATGTTCCACGGAGGAGTATTCATTTGGCAACCTCACTGCTAGATGCCACTAAATGCTTGACACTGGAGCCTTAAATAAATAATTCAATAAACTACACTCTGTAGACTTAAGCGGTGTAACTAATAATATTAATAATGGCTTCCTTCCATTTAGACAAGCCAAATCACAGACCCTGTTTTTGTGCGTGCTGACACACCTAAATGGAAGAGAGCGAATGAATTAATGTTCTTAGTTCCACCTGAGCATTTCCTGCTGTGACAATTTGAAATGTCTGCCGTGACGAAACCTCCGTTAAGTTAAGGCCATTATCAGGAGCATGGGGTTGTTGGATTAGTGTTCTGAAAGGAAAGTAATCTCTCGCTTTACTTTTTTATCTCTCTCTCTCTCTCTCTCTCTCTCTCTCCCTCCCTCTCTCTCTCTCTCTCTCTCTCTCGCTCTCTCTCTCTCTCTCTCTCTCTCTCTCTCTCGCTCTCTCTCTCTCTCTCTCTCCCTCCCTCTCTCTCTCTCTCTCTCTCTCTCTCTCTCTCGCTCTCTCTCTCTCTCTCTCTCTCTCCCTCTCTCTCTCTCTCTCTCTCTCTCTCTCTCTCTCTCTCTCTCTCTCTCTCTCTCTCTCTCTCTCAGCAGGTAGTGCAACGTTAGTCTCTGGCATGACAGTAGACCAGACTTAATAAACATTTTTATCCTTTTCTAAAAGGATCATAATAATTTCTAGTTTCTAACCTCTCCTGCACAATGTTGCAAACTTTTTCTTAAATTCAACCTTTCTTATATACGTGTATATGTACAAACAAAATTATATGTATAGTCCCAGCACTTGTAATGTATTTACTTGTCTTGTCTTTTTTTTAAATGTTTTTGCTGTCTTGCTATAGAAAAAACATCCTTTTGAGAGACAATACAAATCTTGAACTGAACTGTTTTCTTCCTGCTGATCCACCGAAGGTATTTTGCAAATCCTCAGACAAGGTTGTTAACAACAAATGATGCCATATGCATGTCACAAAATGTTTTATCGAAGGTCTTCATCAAGAGTGGAGCGATCACTGACCTGGTTGTATGTTAGGTGGCAGTGCTGTCTTGGGTGGAGCCAGTGTTGTGTTGTACATGGCTGTATCTGAAGGTCAGAAATGTAATTGTTCATCTTAAATAATAAGGACTCAAAACAGACGTTAATATTATCATTTAAAAATAAATAATAATAATATACTAATACAAATAATAATCATAAAACATTATAATAATAATAATAATAATACTAATAATACTAATAATAATAATAATAATAATAATAATAATAATAATAATAATAATAATAATAATAATAATAATATACAGTTTTTATGCACAGAGTTTCCAAATATTTGCAGAAATATATCAGTCTTAAAGTGTAAAAGTAGATGTCTAAGTTACAGATTTTACACACAGTTCTTCGGTCTGTACCTGACTGGAAGGTGATCTCGCTGAACAACATCCAGGCATCAGCAAAGAAGAACTGGCACTTGATGGCACTGGCCATGTGATTGGCCAGGTTGACGGTGATGAAGCGCGCGCTGGGATTCTTCTCGTCCTCCACGGGGCTGAAGGAGAGGGGCGTGGCCTCCCAGTCTGCCTCAGAGCGGAAGTAACACACCACCTGGCGGAAGGCCTTCACGTGCCGTGAGTACATGTTGTTGCAGTGGACCTGGATGAAGACACGTGGGGAGACTTTTAGCGCTGAGAGAGACGTAAAAAAAAAAACTGAACACATGGGGAAAATATTATCTCGTATGATCAGGAGCCTCACCTTCATGGTGGTGAAGTTGCGTATGCGGTCAAACTCAAACATGATTTCAACAAATCCACTGGGTAAACTTTCATTAGTCCAACCCACGTAGTCATACCCGGGCCACACATTGTAGACGTGACTGTGCGTAAAGTCATCCAGGCCACACACTCCATCAGTCAGCTGGCCCAAGCCCTCTGTCATACTGAGAAACAAAGTGCATTTACTTAAGTACAATTTCGTTTTGTTGTACTTTACTTGCATATTCCCAGTACATCCACTACATCTCAGAGGGAAATATTGTACTTTATACTTCACATTTGTCTGACAGCTTTAGTTACTTTACTAATTTTTTTCATACCCTTCCTGTCCAGTGCAAACCACATATCTCCAGATGTGTTAATTTTGACATATGAGGTGTTTCCTCTCTGGGTTGAGACAATTATTCTACTTCTTAAGCTAAATAACTAGTTAAAAACCCTCTTGGATCAGGGGTTCACCCACAAAGCTGAAAAGTACATTTTGCTACATACTTTTACTTAATTAAGATTTTGAATGAAGGACTTTTACTTGTTTTTGAGTATTTTCACAGTGTGATATTAGTACTTTTACTTAAGTAAAGGACCTGAATACTTCTTCCACCACTGGAAAACACAAAGGAACATCCTATATGCACTTCCTTTAAAATGTGTTTATGGTGCAACCATTTAACACTAGGTGGCAGCATTGTAAAACCAATTCCTCACTTCTGCTGTTGGCTGTGATATCGTAATAAAGGCCATTTTCTTTTCCCTTTGCACTGTTGCCTCCACAGAGAAAGGAAGCATGCATGTGTCATGGAGGACATTATTCACCATGCCATAAACTAAACACTACTGTCAACAAAAGAGGGATTGGTTCATTACGGTTTCTTAACTTCATAAGCATGGTTGACTCATTCCTATGAAGTATTGCCTAACTAAGTAAACCACCATGACCCACCCACCCACCAACGCCTGTCTCTTCACTATGGTGACATGGCAACAACAAGGTGCAGGGAAAAAGCACTGAGTGTGAGCTATGATGAAGCAGTGTAGTGGTATGTGTAAAAGGAAGGAGGAAGTGAGAATAACCACGCACAGAAACACACACACACACCTGTGGATGACAGCTCCGTCATAGACAGAGTCGTTGAGATAAGCAGGAGGAGCAGGCAAGCTCATCTGTTCTCCTGCTGGAGCGTTGTACGACACAAGACCATCTGTAAAGCAAAGAACAATTAGAATCTTTTAGATGAAACAACACAATTACATTTTACAGTCCATCAATCCTCATACTGTGCAGATAATGTCTGCTCGAAACCACAGAAGTAGCATAGGTAGAACTTTCCATTATGTGAAAGATTTTTCTTTTTTACTGTTCATGTATTTTTAAACTACTAAAAGATCTCCACATATTCACAGGACTTATCAAGCCTGTCTGACAAAACTATTACAATAGCATGCTAACTCAACCAACCAGCTGTGTCCTGCTTGTATGGTGACATGAAGTTGGACATTGGTAATAACTAGCTGTAGGAGAATTTGTTTTACAGTATATATCATTCTTTCTTTCTATTTATTGAATTTCTGATGTATTATTATTTAATTACATTGTTCCTAATCTTGTGTATGTATATTGATATAGTTATGTATTGTTAATGTTTCTTGGAAATCTAAAAATGTAAAGGTGACAGAGAATCAGCCGATCCTTTTCTATCTTTATGGGTTCAAAGGTAAGGACTGGTGCCTCAGTTTAGCTGTCCTTACATATCCTCGTTTCTCATCAGTCATTTTCCTTTCCACCTCAGCCCCCTCTTACCGAGCCATTCACAGCCGTAGAGCTCCACTCTCATGCAGACGTTCATGGAGTGGTCTGTGACGGGCATGAAGCGGACATAGCGAGCGATGATGGGCGGCTCGAGGTCCTTCAGGACAATGTCGTACGCATTCCTGTTTCCTTCAATCACCTGTGGGAAAAACAAACATACCTTGACCTCATGAAGAACCTCACTATTGATTAAGAATGATCCATGGCCTCCTTTTATCAATCAGTAGATAATGAAGAATTAATGAATCAATCCACTAAAATATCTCTATTGCAACTATAAACACAGTCATACCAGGCATAAACGATGACAGGCCATAAAAGCATAACTTGAAGGCAGGTGATGGTGGCATCTTTATCAGAAGTGTGTTATAAAGGTCAAAATAGATTATACGGTGTCACCCAAGCCACGGAAACTTGGATTACATCCCAGCAAGTGTAAAGCACTGACTGATAGGTTGACTTACCTGCTTGCCCTGCCGGTTTCTCCACGAGATCCAGCGGCTTCCATCGCGGCTGTACTTAATCTTGTACATCTGGGAGAACTCATTGCCGATACCACCTGCGTGACGACCCTGGGTGCCCACAAGGGTGATGAAGTGGAGCGAGCGCAGGTCAATCTGGAGAAACTCCTTCAGGCTGTCTGGCTCCACTGTTATCTCTGGACACCACGCGCCATCGCCTTCCTCAAAGTCCAACCTGGGAGAGACACACAGATAAAAGGAGGGTGAGGGAAAGGATGAATTTATGGTGGGTGGATGTTCACATTTGAATTACAGCAGGGAAGGGAAAGGAGCAAGGGAGAAGAAAAATTAGGACAGGATGGAGAGGAAAAGGTGAGAGGAAAGTAAAAGCGAGTGCGGTGGTGGATTTCAGTGCTTATAGATGGTTATAAAAACATCTGGGTGAAAAGCCTGCGCCGTAAATTCTTCTTAAAGTGTTCATTTTGGGCAAGGGACATGCAGGGGCGAGGGGGAGTCGGGCGAGACTGAAAACCCAGCCGGGATGGATGGGGAAAGTGTATTACATCATTATACTGATACTTACTGAAGGCCACCCAAGTTCTCATGCACACACACACATGCACACACACATGCCTCCTTAATCATGTGGCTGTAAGTAGAACTGATACCCCAGTTTGTGGCTGACTGCAAATAAACAGGCACCTTGCAGGATAAACCACCCACACTCGTTCATTATCATCATTCACACACACTCACTCATTATCAGGGTAAACATACTATGAGGCACATGTGTGTGAGTGTGTGTCTATACATGTGTGTGTGTGAGAGACCTACCTGCCATATCTAGCAGCGGTGGATTCGGACCACTGGCTGGAGGCAGAGATGTCCTCGTCCTGTATCTGCCCTCCTGACATGCCCAGAGGATACCGGCACACACCTGGAACACAACATGTTTGATTAAAAGACTAGAAGAAATGAGGTCATGAAGGTCAACAGATAAATGTCCACTTGTTTGGAAACTCATTGTGTATTTTACTAAGAGAGGGAAGTGACTTTTTAATTCCCTTCGAGCTTACTGTAAGTCCATTTTTGATTACCAGTATGTAGTTCGAAAGGCCAGAATACCAGAAAAGCCTTTCACATATAACACATAACACATATAAGGTTCACTAATCAACGCTTTATATCTTCCTTCATAACCCATGCATCAAAGTATTAAAAGACGTGGAGGTTTAACAGCGGGTTATGTGCTTGTCTACTTCAGTGAGTCTCGTTGTCCCCGCAAGAACATTAACTTAAGTGAAGTATTCAAATCTGTAACAGTACCGCAAGATATTTCCACCCCGGGTATTTAAAGCTACCTGTTTTATCACACTATGAAACACGCAGCTCACCTTCACTTCTCTCAGACCAACCACCAGCGCTGGTTCATGTTAAACAATTTGAAACCGTCCTTAAACATTTACCAGACGCTCAGAGACATTTATAAGACTTAATTCCCAACTCCTGTCAGGAAATGTGATGGATAGTGCTGCAAGAAGGAGTGGGGTGGTGATGTGAGAGGACTGCACACACACACACACACACACACACACACACACACACACACACACACACACACACACACACACACACACACACACACACACAAGCACACAAGCAACTACACACTCCTTGCACTCAAATTGTGGTTGCTTTATTTAAATAATAAGCTGGATCCATTCAGTGTCTCTGCCAGTCCAAACAGTGCTTGTATCACATGTACAGGAGTTAGTTACTGTGTGTCAGTGTGTCTGTGTGTGTGTGTGTGTGTGTGTGTGTGTGTGTGTGTGTGGTAGGAGCTGGCAGGTTTGAGCCCATCACGCCCCCACTATGTGGTCAATAGAAGCAGTATGCCCTCTGTTTCCTGCATGCCCATCCACCCACTCATGTCTCCTCTCACTCCTCCTGTGTGGTCTCTCCCCTCTCTCTTTTCATTTGTACCCTTCAGTGGCAAAGGTGATTAAAGTTAACAGCGCGATTTAGAAAATATTCATTTCATTAAGACTCAGCTGGCTGGTGGCTAACTGAGCATGACACAGCCAACATGGTATCTATTAACTTTTACAAGGCTCGTCATGAATCTACTGATTTCTGGGTGTTTCCAAGAGCAAAAACGAAAGGGAACTTTTCCATCGCACGTTATCTACCTAGGGTTGGGTTGATCTTGTTTTTTGGCCTAACATTGATAACTCCACCTAACAGGATATGGCCGCTAGTTAGCCTCATTATTGGATGAAAGAGCCTTGAAAAACTTGATTTCTGCGTTTGTGATAGCAGTTGGCTTTCAGTGGAGCTAGAGGTGGAAGTTAGAAGAGGACTGAGCTGTTAGCCTGGCCCCTTGTCTCACAGAAAAACCTTTGAGAAGATGCCAGCAACAGCAGAGGTTGAGGTTCAAGGCCTTCTCTGTCCCTCCTGCTCTTTCTTTCCTTCTTTTTCTCTCCCTGTGATTCTCTTTTCCTCTTTTCTTGATCTCCTCCAAATATTTGCTTAAAAGTCAAGATGTGAAAATCCCCTGGAAGTTTGGGACTGATGACCTGATACGCTGCTCACATGTCTGTCTGTGCACACAAAACCATCGATGCAACCACACACACGCATACAGGCCACGTCTTGGCAGTGACACAGTGACAGCCTGAAGGAGGCACAAACAAAAACTCTTCCAGATGTCTACATTCGCCTCGCCTCCTTTCATCTTGTCCTCTCTAACCTTTGTTCCACGGTGCCCTCTTCACTGCAGCACTCATCACTTATCCCCAACATGTTTACACCCCTCCCCTCAACTGCACTCCTATTTCTCTCCTCTCACCAGATCGCCTTGGCTATAAGCAGACCACATCAACAGAAGTCGTCTCACTCTTTTCATATTCTCAGCATATTAGCGGTATCCTTGGCTGCATCATTACAAAACCATTTTAATGATAGGTGCGGTGCTCAAACGGCACACATGATAGCTGGAGTAAAACACAAATCGTCAGAACCTGCTTCAAGAGAAACAGCAGAGATCTCCAATAAATGATATCAAATCAAATCAGGGCAGGATAAGATGAGAAGGAATGTGAATGTTTAAAAAAATGGAATAGCTGGGATGTTAATCACTGACATCAAGTAGCTGAAATGTTGTATCCGTCGGTCCAGAGGTTATGGAGTTTGAGGTGGTTGGCATTCCTGCCTCCTTGTGAGAGCCAGAAGAGCAGCACACGAGCCTCATTCTCACAGAGGTAAAGAGGGTAAACAGACATCGAGACGAAGAAAGAAATGACCACATCGCAGCATCTCTCCTTTCGCTCTTACTGTCTACACTGGGATGACACGTTGTATAAAATACAAAAAGTAATCTTAGTGAAATGCCGCATGATTGTGTGTATTGGGCTGTGCATCGGTACTCAATACCTTTTAAGGTATCGACCAAAATAACTCAGTACCAAGTAGTATCGAAACTTCTCCAGTCGAACAGAAGTTCTGCACTTGATACATTTTTGTACCCAAGTATAGAACAAATATTAGACTATGTATCGCAACCAATCACCATCAATGATGCGACGTGTGATTGTCCCACTACTGCAGCAGCTACGAGCCATACAGTCTGTGGTATGATGAGGTCGAGCAGGGTGTGTTGGCAGTTCAGCTTGCTGAGATATCGTAATTACGTAATTATCGTAATTTTCTAAACGATTCCCAGCCCTATGTCATCATGTCGTATGAGGTGTTGACATAAGTTGTATCGTTTTGCTATAAAGTCTTGGAGCACCTCGCTAGTTACCGTAGGCTAACCCTCTACAATGTCCTTTGTCAAATAACAACGGAAATGGAAAAAACAAATCAGTTCTGTGAAGTCTTACCAGAAAAATACAGTGATACACACACAAACAACGCAACATCACTAGTTGGGGAAAAAACACAGCAATTGCCTCGGACATAATTGAAGAAAATAGGAGTCATAATCAGAGCCTTTCACCACATCCTACAGAAAGTCAGAGAGACAGAATCAGTATATCGTGCCGGATGTGTGACCGCTCTTCCAAATGTTGGTTTTTGCCGTGTTTATTTATCTACCCAACCCACTCAGAGGTGACCCCAGGGGTGAGCTATGGGGGCAGGCGAGTGTGTGCCTTTGGACGCACGCACACATCCACAAATTTACCCACCTACTCACACACACACACCACCACCACCACCCTTCAACATTTGGCCACAGTATCTAAAAATATCAAACCAGAAAAAGGTGGAAAAATACCGGCCTTGTGTGGTGGAGGATAAAGAGAGAGAGAGAGAGAGAGAGAGAGAGAGAGAGAGAGAGAGAGAGAGAGAGAGAGAGAGAGAGAGGTGAAAGAGTAATGGACCAAACCCTCTCTCTCACCTCTTGATTTACCGCACCCTGACTACTGAAAGGCTGGTTTGTTCTGTAGTGTTTGCTGTCCAACTGCTGGCTCCAAATACACTCTCACACACACACACACACACGCACACACACACACACACACACACACACACACACACGCACACACACACACAGTTTTGGTTGTGTTGTTTATAAATGTAAAGTCTGCTTTATTATTGCCCCCGCGATTGTTGGGACGTTAAATCTGACCCAAAATATGCACAATTATCCTCCAATTTGGGGCCGGCATCAGCTTTGTCTCTAAACACAGTAGCAAAAAACTCTGGCCATATAATGTTTATAGGTGACATGCTGGAACATAGCGTAGTAGTAGCATGAGTATTAAAAAGTTATAACATCAGAGTGGGAGTTTATTTCTTCTTCCAAAAGTTACACAGTCTAACTTTGAAGTTCATACAGTGATGTGTGATTTTATTGACTCAAAGGGAAAGTTCTAATCCATTAATTGATTCACTCGAGGCCATCTAAACAACCACAGGAGAAAAGCCCACACAATAATATTACTGCTTGATATTTGGCTGCTCTGCTCAGCCCTCTGCTCATGTCCACACCTCCTCCCCTTCCACAGTGAAATAAAGTTCGCCCACTCACCAGTAAAATGGGAAAGACAGGGATGGTATAACTCCATTGCTTGGGAATTTTAAACAGGGGAAAGTTGGCATCACTCAACATCTCAGCTCTCCTAAATTCAGCCATGAATATTTCCAGACTGTGGAAAAATGACCCTCTTCTCAATGCAGCAGAACTAAAGCATTAGACAGAATTATAGGCGGATATATCCTGCTTCCATATATTAGAACAGGTTGAGATTTAAGCTTTTAGTGACACTGGAGGTGATTTAAAAAAATAATCGCGGGTGGTTTTTGAGGGAAGAAATCCCTGGGTTCAGATTATGGCTGCAAAGGTTTGTGTTGAATGGTGAACTTGTTAAACTTTGACTATGATCAGATGCACAAACAGTCCTTTCCTTGACTTATGAGTGGTCAAATACTCGGAAACACACACACACACACACACACACACACACACACACACACGCACACGCACACGCACACGCACACACACGCACGTACTGGAGAGAAAGACAGCGCCTATTTCAATGGACTTTCCTGCTGTCAGAATGTCTGGTATGCATTAGCCACAGACTCCAGTGGGATAGTTGGATCCACAGTATGTGTGTGCATGCGGGTATATGCATGCGAGCAGGCACACACACACACACACACACACACACACACACACACACATACACACACACACACACACACACACAAACACAAACACAAACACACAAAAACATACAAAAACACAGTAAAAAGAGAGGCAAGCAAAGAAAGTCACTCCCACAAAGGGTCAAACACTTAAATACTTAATTAAGTGTAGTTGAGAAGATGCCTCATAAAGTGAACAGTGAATGCTACATGATGCAGGACAGCATCCGATGTTACAGTCACATCTGGTTAAACAGGCCAGAAATGTAGCTATTAATATATAGGCTTATGTGTAAAGACACATATGCATGAAAGTAACCACAGCATGCACACACTGTTTTACTTGAAACTACTTCTATAAAAGCGCTCTATGATCTCTATCTCGCTCACCCTCTCCATGTCTCTCCTCGCTTTTTAAAATCTGCTTATTAAACTGTCCACTCTCTGTTATTCTGTTAGCTTTGGCACAAAGAACAAATGTGTGTTTGTGTTTATGCACACAAAATGTATTTTGCGCATGTCTGTCTAGTTCACTCTTTGAAAATAAGAATGATTTAAGGTACAGGCAAACACTCTGGAAAACAACTGCAGTTAAACATAACTTTTAGTTTGTTTTGTTCTTGGTTTGAAAAATCAAATGTTTGTGCTTAGATTCAGCACTGTCGACTGAGAAACCCACATGCTGTCATCATGACCTCATGTGTGTTTACACTCTCAAAAACAAGTTGTATTTACAGATGTATAACAGAATATAATGTCAGAAGTTTTACTTTGAAAGTGGAAGTGGGGGTGGAGTGAGGCGGGAGGATGTGGAAGTGAGAGGGCGTTTTTAAACACTGCTTGGCAGAGTTTGGTCAGTGTGACCTGTAAACTCTGTGTTGAACCTTTCTCACAAAACCATCATTAATTACCATCTAGATCTGAGCACATGACATTTATTATCCTTTCAACAATAAAGAAAACTCAGTGTGATGACAGAAGCTTCGAGACCGAAGTCATAAACAGTAGCCAGATCAGGGTTTTTACTGGCAGATATCTGCTGTATTTCTACAATTTCAACCTCTCTTTGGTTCCTATTTGACTCTGTCTTTGCCCAGCAAATGTTGCTACTCTATTTCCTTGTTAAAAAATTCATTGACATAACAAAAACCACCAGAACAGTGGAGGGAGAGCTGGAGAAAGGCTTGCATGCTGGGATCAAAGAGGCCAAACCAGAGAGAGGGGACCACATGGCTTCCACAAAGCAGCACTTATCCAAAATCTGAACCGTCGCAGTCTGCAGCAAACATTACCCAAAACTCACACAATTCATTTTACAGTATTCACAAACTCTCGAATATGATCTCATTGCAGTCGGAGACTTGAATACAGTCACCCTAAATCATAGCACATGCAAATATGAGATGCGGTTTGCTGCACACACCTGGGTTGACCTGTGATGTGACGGCTGCTAACAAGTAGAGGAGGATGAGCAGGAGGAAGGGAACGTCCCACAGGTGCTTCATCCCAAACACATGCACAGAGACCGGCTTCCAATCTGAAAGACAAGATGGACACAGCAGATTACGTAAATGTGTGGTACACAGTTTAATATATAGTTTGACCACAACACACTGTGAGAAATATCTCAGTGTGTTTAGAGGAACACATTTTATTTTATATTCACTGCTCTGTATTCATGGGAACCAAACATTTGTTTGCATATACAAGGGGAAAATAGTATTTTAATTGGAAGCATGTTTTTTATTCCACTCAATAAAAGACACAATAAATGCCACCAAACTGAAATTTCCATATATTTGTGCTTTATCACTCTATGAGAAAAAGACCTATTAAATTCTAACAGTTGTGATATTTCAATATCAGCCATACGAGACAGAAGAGTCTCAGTTCATATGCAATTAAAATGAAGCTTTTGTTTTCATTTATAATTTTACATATGACACACTAATTGTAGGAACAAATGCTGGATTAATAAATGATGGAGGAAGTGGAGAAAGAGACGTTGAGACACTGAGTCACAGACATGACTTCAGCTGCACAGACGCAGCGCCAACAAGCCGCCTCCGACTGACCACTTAGTCCAACAGCAGAGCAAAAACAACTAGTTTAAAAAAAAACAACGGACAAACAAGGACATACCCTTGGTAACTTCACATACAACTTTTCATATTTAATGTCGACAATGAGACGAGGATGTGTTTAGTTCTCCCCCACATTAGCAAAAAGCTTCCACTTAGTTTGCGTCACTTAAACAGCTCAGTGTATCTGATCATGACCGAGGTAACTACTTGGAGAAACCAGCAGGGCACTTTTACTGCTGCTCAAAGTCTCTGTTATATAAGTTTTATTGTTCACACTCTGTTAATTGCGTCTTATGCAGCAAAACTGTGCGGAAAAAGAGACACTTGATGTCTAGAAATCAAGTCTTCATTTTTAAGTTTAGTTGAAGTTTTCCGATGCGTTTGTGTTTTTTTTAGAAAGTATTTAATGATTGTGTATGTTTATTGTAGCGCAGGCGACAACTCTAATGTTAATACTAAAAGGCATTAACAAAGCAGGGTCATCTAAACCCAATTACACATGACACAAAACAAAACCACCAGAGCACTGTGGGAATTTTCACAGAGATACATCAGTGTGTGTGTGAGTGTGTGTGTGTGTGTGTCAGACGTTTCCTGGTCTTCATCACCAGCCAAAACCAACATTTCCCTGAAGTTTCCCCATTGAAATAACAGAAGGATCAGCAGCATGCTGTTAGGAGCTGCACTGCTCCGCTCTGGTCAATGGGAGACTGGACTACAGTGCAGGCCTTCATTCAAACGCTGTCCGATCTGCTGTCAGGGACTGTGCAGTATTGTTCTACATTAGTATTCCTAAAGTATCATCTCTATGCTTCTGTCTCGTTGCTCGTGTACACCAGGGGGTCTCCACCAGCAGTAACTCTGTCTGCTAACACTCCAGTTAACCTCTGTCCACATTAAGATCTGACATATATGTAGTGCAGGTTCACATATGCTGCACTCTGCCTTTGGGAAACAAATCCAGACCTGTTGATTTTGAGGAGTATGCCAAAATGTACTCTTGTAATTTTTGACCAGCAGGCTTGATTTTGTAAAGATACCTGATTTTTTCAGCTTTCCACATTGCCTGGGCATTTGGAAATATGAGATTTTTTATATTTCTGGTTTGTTTTTCTCCAAAAATAAGTACTTGGGATAAAAATGTGTTCTCTGAAGTCTCTTGAGTTAATAGCCAAATGCTCTGGCTTTAAAGTAATCCTGTAAAACGATCTCAAACTAATCTCGTGCGACCAGTGTTGATGCTCCACCCACTGAATTTTGTGACACTAATTAAGGTCTGACTTGCCTCTTTCCTTGTGCCTTAACACATAATCTTATTGCTTTTCTTACTTCCATTTCCTTCAGCTTCAGATTACAGCCACTTCCCACTGAGACGCCTTCACTAAACTTAACTCCTCTTGGCTTTTCATAGTTAATGAAACACAAACACCTGATGCCTTGTGTGCATTAAGAAGTCAAAAATGTGTTTACCATGTGCAAAAGAAAGTTGATGTAAAGGCTACTTGTGCTGTATTGGGGAGGAGAACTGAACTTTGGTTTGCAGACTCTTAAAGAACCTTAATGGTGTGTTTGCATGTTTTAGCTCATTTACTACAAACCACTGTACATTTTTGAATTAGTGCTCACCATTTTCCAAGGCATGCTGGGTCAGTCTCTCAGTCATCAACATGTTTTTGTCCAGAGTGAAATATATCCAAAAGTATTGGATTGATAATCATCAAATATAGCATAGACATGCATGGTTCTTAGAGGATAAATAAACAGGGAGACATTTCCACTTCTCCAACACTTGAATCAATGACAAAATCAATAAAATAAAATGAATGATCAAACTCATGTCAGCCTCAGCTGCACTTTGAGATCAATAACATAACATGTTATTAAGCTTTTATTATACTTATGTTAAATGTTAACATGGCAAAGCATTCAGCTCAGAGGATAACGGATGCTGACAGACGTTTATCTTTACAAAGTTAAAACACTATCAGAGTCGGAGTCTGAGATGCACTAAAGAGGCCACCATAATAAGAAAATCTTGTTTAATTTAGATAACAACATGGCCTTTGCTCTGGTGCTACCTTCAAGCCAAATATGTTTGGATTGGAAGTGGTAAGGATCTAAGATGAGCAAAGTTGTATCTTCATTTTTCAGCTGTCCGGCAATTTTGTTTTCTGGTATGCATTGCGTGAGCATCACAGGCATGGATTACCTATCTCGAGTAAATGTGGGCTCTCTCCATGTTGATTTTAATATTAGCATGTGCTAACAACTGTGGCAGCCTAGGAAAAATGTTTTTATCAATTTTAAATCCTATGGTAGTATTTGGGAAGTGTCTGGCTGTAATATAAACTGTATGTAATTTATAGAAAAAGGGCTCAATTGGTGTGAAAATAAGCCCCTCCTTAAATGATTCATACAAGATATTATTTAAGACGTGTTTCGCATGGTTTTATGTTTTTTGTTAAAGCTGCAAATACGAGATCCAAGTCATTGAGTGTCCTCATACTTTGAGTGTAGGTTACGTTGAGTGTACCATAAGGTCAACACAAGAAGCTATCTAGATGGTCATGGTTTAGTGATTGTGAAAATGTGCAAATGCATTTCCTGTCTATCACTTGTATTACTATGACCTCCTATGGATCCAGCTGTGTTCTCAATACCTATATGAAGTGAACAGCTGTTATTCCACCTCACCGGTCGCAGTTATAGTAACGTCAGATCAGTCAGCAGCGGTGGAGTAACAGAAACAGGTTCACAGTTCTGGAAACTTCTCTCCGTTCTCGTCTTACAGGAACACAGCAGGAAAAACTTATTCATGTCCTATCTCGGTTTCCAAAAGTGTCTACTCCAGGATTTTTTCCTTTTCACTTTCAAAGACATATTTCAAACTTTTTAAGGGAAAAACTGTAATAAACTTATGAAAACATTGTCAAATCATCTGAAGGTTTACATTTCACACTTACTGTGTATTTATCTCAAAAGTGTTCATAGCATTTTATTTATTATGCTCTTGCTTTCATCAAACTTGACTTCTTCCACACAGAAGTCTCATTTCATAATGAACCTTATACCGACAAGTAGTTGCAACTACATGCTTGAAAGTGGACATTGCTCTTTAAAATTCATTTAGACAGCTACACCTTGCAGTAAGACAGGTTTTGCTGAACTGAAAACACGAGCAGTAACAGTAAAAGAGAGATGGGGGGATTGGAGACAGAGGACCGCAACTAGGACCAGCTGCACAAACCCTTCAGTGGTGAATTTATTCTCAAAGCTCCTGAGAGACGAAGCAGGAAAAAGACAGAAGCCTTCCCCACCTGTGTGTCAGACCAGAGCACAGAGAGACACAGTAGGTTCAACCTCTCTGCATGCCCTTCTAATTAAACATGCAGGAGCACATACTGTGGGCTAGTGATGCTGAAGTAATGCTAGGTTTCTTTCTGAAAAATGTCTGGTATTTTAATGCTGATTAAACAATTAATTCAGCAACGACCAGCACATATTAACAGGCAAAATGTTGGATATCGCTGGTCTGAGGTAAACTGGGTCCAACAGTTTCTGAGTGTTGGGCTCAACAGCAGCCAGTCAAAGCTAAACTGGTACAAGGAGAGCCGCTGGGGGAAATAGGAGAGGGTGAGATGGGGGGAGAAATGCAATGTTTCAGGGGAGTAAAGATGACACTCTTTTCTCCTCTCATAGACACTACATGTTACATTTACACATATTTTTGTGACTAGATCTCTGTACACTACGAACTCTTCCCCATATAATGTTGCACATTTCTGCACAATACTATCAGCGTGAAAACTGCACAGCTCTTCACCTTTTAATTCAGATATACTATACATATTTTTGTAATTTTATACCTGCTAAACATCGGCACGTAAGCATCGTCAATGTAAGCATGTTAGCATGCTTACATTAGCTTCCCAGAGCTGCGAGCATGGCTGTAGACTCTTAGTCTTTAGTTCTTCTTCTTTTAACATTCCCTATTAACATTGTCACATTTTGTTAAACAAATCAAATAACTCCTATATATAAACAAACACAGTGAGATGTGTGGAGAACATATAGCCTCAGACAGAGCTGGGTCAAGTCTGGACTGAAATTCAACGTTATGTGAAAAAAATTAAAACCGAGTCTGATCTCATATCTTTCATACAGCTAACCTTCATGAACGTCTATACCACAACACGGCTCACTCCAGGGTCACATTTATCAAAATAAACTAAAGTCAGGTCCACT
The DNA here is from genome assembly GCF_900634415.1 of Cottoperca gobio. Lineage (NCBI taxonomy): Eukaryota > Metazoa > Chordata > Actinopteri > Perciformes > Bovichtidae > Cottoperca > Cottoperca gobio. The sequence continues at coordinate 22,149,684 of NC_041358.1, forward strand.
GACACTTCGAAAGGCTTTCAGAAAAGGATAAAAAAATAAACTGAAAGTGTATTAAGCAATCAAAACAAAGTCCTTTAAAAGTAGAGAAGCTTGTCTGACACATTTCAAAAGTCCAAGGGAGCATTTTAGAAACTTGTTCAAAAACTTAGAAACAAAGGAAGAAGATGAGAAGACGCAGACAAATGAGAAAAATAGTGTTTGTGTGTTTTTCTTTCCTGTATCTTCAATGCGTGTGTATCTAGCAATGTAAGCTTAAATTGATGCATGCATTGTATTTGTAGTCGAACATTTAGAGGAAAAAGAAAATCTATTTGAGCATACTTGTATTAATATATATTAATAATAACACTTAGACCTACTTTTCTAAATCCCAAAATCTTTTCATAACTGAGAATATATTATATAGCATGACAGCCGATTACAGTCCTGTGACTTTCTCCCAGAGGATCGCGTGTAAAATAAAAAACATATGTGGTAAATGATACCAAATGTGGTGGCAAATGACTGTATCTACTGTACCAGTGGGAGTTATGGCATGACCTTTTACATTAAACACAATATCTGACATGTCAGTTACTCACTCACTGACTAATATCTGTCGGTAGATGTAACCACAGATATGTTAAAGTTCTCAGTCACAATCTGGACGGACATTACAGACACAACAAACTTTGACTGGACCTTTGTGTGAATCCAGGTTATTATAAAACACCAAATGTTGATAGGCAGCAAGCAGAGTTGATTGTGTCAACGTGGAGCAGAAAGTTCCTGAATAGACTATTCACTTGAATTTCTACTTCTGGGGGGGGGAAAACAGTCTGTGCCCCATAAATATCAGCTCCCTCTCGGCATGTTCAGGAAGTGGTGAAGGACAGATACTCCCCTCAGAAACCCACAGAGCTCAACCAAGAAACACACCTGTACTGTACTGTATTTTTGAATCAGAAGGACATATTAAATGCATTGGAGATTCACCGATTAGTTTCTAAATTATAGGAAAGCTCATAAATAACGATGCAACTTTAATTAAGACTTCACACACAGACATTTACAGGTCATTTCGCAGATGCTCTTATCCAGAGCGACTTACAGTGAACAACTACACTACTACAGGGACAGTCCCCCTGGAGCAACTCAGGGTTAAGTACCTTGTTCAGGAGCACAATGGTGGCAGTCCAGGTATTGAACTCACAACCTTCTGGTGTTGTATTTGGTAGCCGAACCACTAGACCACTAGGACACCCACCTCTTTCTTGTCTTACAACTCTAGAAACACTCTCATGCATTCAGTAATTCGCTCGCTGCCGTGTCCTCCGGCGGTTTTTATTTTGCTTTCCCAGGCTTTCTTGTTTGTATAAATAAATCAGATTTTCTTTGGAGGGTCGAGCCCAGCACATAGTAACGTTGGTGCACCACGAGGTCCTGCACCCTGGGAAAGCCTGTAAAGTCAACACTCAGGTTTACCTGGCTCTGTTCCCGGCCTCTGTCTATATCACATATACACAAACACACAGCAGAGTCAACACTTGGGGCTTTACCTTGAGCCTCTGCAAAAGAGCGAGCAACCAGTGGAGGGTCAAGAACAACTGAATGGTTCACCATCGAGCCACCGAAGACTGTCTCACGGGTGGGAGACACGAAGGTGCGAGGCTACCAACAAGACTACATCTCTTCATTCATAATCATAACGCTCAAACGTAGGTCATAATTTCTGTTACTTCTGTGACTTCAAATGTGAAATATAATTACAATACTTTCACATAACAGTGTGACAAGTTAATTTCACTGCAGTGTGTTTTACTTGTTACAGCTGCATTTATTGTCAAGAGATTCTCCAGTCCATCATTGCCGTTCTAACTGATTTGAAATCCAATTTATGTTTTTAACTTGACAAGACCAAGAGTCATGCTAGCAACTCTGTGAGCCTGTAATCTACTTAAGTACAGCAGAGCTAAATGCTAACGTCAGCATGCTAACATGCTCGCAATGAAACTGCTAACATGCTGGTGTTTAACAGGTAGCTATAGGCTAATGTTTACCATGTTCACCATCTTAGTTACGTATGTTAGCATGCTAACATGCTCACAATGAAACTGCTAACATGCTGATGTTTAACAAGTATAATGTTTACCATGTTCACCATCTTAGTTACGTATGTTAGCATGCTAACATGCTCACAATGAAACTGCTAACATGCTGATGTTTAACAAGTATAATGTTTACCATGTTCACCATCTTAGTTACGTATGTTAGCATGCTAACATGCTCACAATGAAACTGCTAACATGCTGATGTTCACCATCTTAGTTAGCCTACGTATGTTAGCATGCTAAAACATTTGCTAATTAGCTCCAAACACCAAGTTCAGCTGAGGCTGATATTTGGTTAAAGTATTGAACAAATTAGAATTTTAACCTGAAGATGGTGCTAAGTGAAAGTTGAGGGACGATAAATCTTGATAAATCTTTTGGCTACAAATCCACACAAATATTAAAATACTGTATTACACCAGATTACAAATGCGGAAGTAACCAATGAGCCAATTATAACTTTCCCTAATTCCCAACTATTTGGGAAATGTGTTCGATGCTGTAATGGTATAAAGGTATACCACATGACTGCTTACATTTCTTAACAGGGACCACAGAATAAGTCAATTGTATTTATTTGAAAAGCTCAATATCATAAATCATACATTTTCTTCAGGGGGCTATACAATCAGGTACCGCAAACGACACCCTCTGTCCTTTTCGACCCTTGCTTGTGTGTTGTGTCAAGTTTTTCTGGTGCCTTAAATTTAATGTGTGGGGCGTCGGGGGCCTGGTGGTAAAGACCCATACCATATAACCACAACATCCCCGGTTCAGTTGCAGATGGGGAAGTTTGTGGCCCAAAAATGACATAAAATGCATTGCCCCTCTTAAATAACCTATAAATGATGGCAAACATTATGCTGGGTGTATGAGCTGCTGAAGACAAGGCAGATCTTATTTGCACATGGTTAAATAATATCAACAACTATTCTTACTTAGTTCAGATCTACTTCCTAAACCCATACATCATGCCTTAGCCTCATAGCTATAAACTACAAATACAGTATATATATAAGGGTGTGTGTGTGTGTTTATGTGCACGGTTGGTGCTGGGGATAATTATTATACAGTGTGCCCATATGCTGCGCACCGTAACCATCTACATCTGCTTTCTATTATATCCCCTTGTTTCTCCCTGAAGGCTATAACATAGCATCACAGATATTTTATTTTTATGGGAATGCGTGAAATCCAAATCACATTTCCCAATCAGACCCAGGTGGAGCCATGTAAACACACAGCAGTAAAATCTGAGAATGAGGTGCACGCACATACACAAAAGGCATGCACGCACGCACACACACACACACACACACACACATACGCACACGCACACATGTAATTAAATGCTCTTGACTGGAAGAGAAAACGTTGCAGAAACAATCCTCTATTGTCTGGTTAAGATGTGACACCTGGGGAGAAGTGTTCCAGTCTACACGTTTAATTGTAGGATATCTTACACCACATATGCACATGTAATGATATACAAGGCAGATTTCGAGTGTTGCTCCATGATAGAGAGTGGATAAAAACAAGACTGTGCTGCGTAAGCAATAGTTTTACAGTAACATGAAACTACTGCTGAGGCTGCAGTGCTTTAAATCCATCTGGTGAATCTTGTGATGAAGCAGAGGTTAAGGTCTGAGGTTTGTCTTTAACACTGTAACTGCTCTTGTTGAGGTTCGGCCAGGAGCACACCTGCTTTAGCTCCTCACTGATGGTGTTATCAGGGCTCTATAATTGCCGGAGGACATGAACTGTTCACGCCAGTCTACAGGTGCCTGTAAAGACTGATGCTTAGAGGCCACAAGGGAGAGAGAACGTGAGAAACTGCCCGAGAGCTCTACCAAAGACTCGTAACTGTTCATTGTGAATGTATTGTGCAGTGACAAGGGTTTTGTTCCTTATGTAAGGGGAGCAGCATCAAATCTTTGACTGGAACATTTTGATTGAATATCCAGGCCCGGAACTGTACAGCTACACTGTCAGATTGGAAAAACACTGGTTCATGCCAAGAAGCTCTTTTTTTTCCATTTCCCTCCATTAAAGCAGAAGTCCATCCCCTGCACGCTCCTTAAATCAAGAGCATTTGTGCATTCAGCTACGACCAGAAGCGCTTTCTTCAATTTCCGCAGAGAAAGTACACCTGTATTCTTTAACTAAGCATATAATGACACAACAAATATCAGCAATATGCATTCACCGATTTTAAAACTAAGTGAAGAAGCTTTGTTGAGGACAATATCACGTTATATACTGTTGTGTACAAAGGTATTGTCAGCTAAATGTGACTAAAGTGTGTGTTATCTTTTGTGATAACGAAAGTAAGGCCCTTAAACAGGTCACAAATATCTGAGGGGTCATGGGATGATGAGTGGAGTAGGACGAAGAAAAAAAGAAGTGTGTCAGATTTTTGTCTTTTCTCTGACTATCAAACTATCAGACTACTTACTCGCCTCTTTGGTTGGACAACTTATAGACATCTGAATCTGGACAATGGACCCCAGCCAGTCACTGCTTTTTTTATTGCGATTCACAAGACAAAAATGATGGAAATCACTGGTTAAATGTGTAGAAATGCACTGTATTTTATATGCTTATCATGTGTTTCTTATGTAAAATCTCAAATACATTATTTCCATATAAAATGTAGTGCAAGTATCTCAAAATAAAATAAAAGCACAGTTCTCGAGGGAATATACTTTACACCACAGCTAACACACAAATCCACTTCAGACATTCAAATATAACAACAACAGAGCAGATAGTAACATTTCTATTATAAATGTTGTCCATACAGGCGGATACGTCAGCAGAGACAACTCATTCACTGCCCAGGCTGTCGTTTGTACACAGTGGCAGCCTGGAGCACGTCATGAGGTCCTTTTGATGTTAAAATATATTACCTCAGATCTTCCCTGACAGCCTGTAATCAGGGAAGACAGGGGGAACTCAGAGACAAACAAACAAACATAAAGAGACAGCCGCTTGTAAACAGGAGAGAGAGAATGAGGAATGACTGAGGCCACAAGTGCAAACACAGAGGAGGATTTTAGCCACTTGACGACTGCGTGTTAATGTGTATGTGCTGTGTAAATACTATTTTTAAGTACAATTTTTGAGGTACTTGTACTTTACTTTCCATTTTTAGACATTTACTTTCCATTTTTAGACATTACTACACTACATTTTAGAGGCAAATATTGTACTTTTTACCAAACCACATTTATTTGATAACTTTCGTTACTTTGCAGATTAAAATAATTATTGCTAAATAAACTCATAGGTTAATCTACCCAGCAGTATATTAAGTAATAAAAACTAGCCTCACCTTTTACAAGCTGCAACATTAAAGTGATTATTACACGCATCTACAGCTAGCATATAATCCAGCACTATAGTATACATTATTCTGAAACAGGTCTTCTGCATAATGAGTACATACTTTTGTACTTTTACTTTAACCTGTAACAGACTATTTTACACTGCAGTATTGTTGCATGTGCACATCTTCTCGCTCCTCTACTATTTTTGTGTGTGTGTGTGATTTGAGCAGCCTTCTCTGTAGTCTGAATGATAGCAGCAACCTGATATTTACTTCATTAATTATTCCAAAATGGAAAATATCACAGAAGAAATGTCCTTTTTGGCATATTTCCTGTCACTGGAGCTAAATCTAAATCAGAGACAAACAACTAATTCAAGCTCAGAAATAAGAGGGAGAAAAGTGCAGTCTGCTTTAGGCTACGAGTAACCTAATCCCCCTCAAATGGTAGGTGATGAGTGGGGTGCTGGTTTGGGCAGGGTCGAAGTTCAAGCACGTGCGGGATACAAAGTCAACAGTATTTAAGGGATGATGTTCCCTGAAATCCTGCTATTTATACCAAATTACAGCATGCACCTCAGCTAGCGAGTGCACAGCTGGTTTTCTCTTGCCAGAGGCATTGATTTGAAAACTCTTCCAATCAAACAACGTCTGCGTTGAGTTACAGCTGAGCTAAGTAAGCACCGGGTGCCTCCAGTGCAGTGTTTTGAATGTGGGGTTGAAATTACAGACTTTGCTGTGGTGTGTGATTAGCGTCTGTATGTGAGGATGTCAGTGAGCCTTCCGAACTTCGGAGGGAAGGGCTGCTAATTGAAATGACATGTCAGAAAGATGCAGTGATAACTGTCCTACTCTCTCTCTCTCTCATTCTCTCTGACATTGAGTGTGTGTTTTAGCCTCTATATGTGTGTGCATCAAATATCAAATTACAGCCAGATAATGCGATGGCATTGGCTCAAATTCCCCTTGAACATTGTCTCCCTCTCTGTTTTCCAACTGTCTGGACAAATAAAAAACACTGAATGTGAGTACATTATGCACTCCCCTCTGACACCCACCACAGGCATTTCATATATTTCCCTGTCATAAGCAATAAGTCCTCCATTCTGCTTTGACAAAGAGCTTTTTTACCCTGATAAAGATGGTTTCCTATTTACATCCAGCCAAGAGAGCACACAACAAAAAGGCCATAAGGAAAAATCCACGCCCGAATACTCTTATAGTGTCATAAATCATCAATCTGTGGTGGTCAGTGCGTTCCTGAACTTAATTTGTGGTCAAGTTTTGTAATTTCCCTTTTTGTTTTCCTCAGCTTGCTTTGTCTGCTCGTGCTTTCATTACTTCTTTGTTCCTCAGGATTCGGACGCTGCACAGAGAAAATAAAGGCTGCACTCGGGTGAAGAGAGGAGAACTGATAGTGGAAGAAGAGTAGATACAATAAGTGAGATACAATAAGTTACACTCCTCATTAAAATCACAATGCATCATGACCCTGTGCCTCATTCTTCTTAACCAGCTGGGGATTTCTACTGAATACAAAATGTTTACTATTGATGTTTTAGATATCTAAACAGAGACATTTTACACTTAATTGTAGCTGAAGAAAATACGCTGAAATGACATCATGTCATCTACAGTACTTTTGTGACTTGTCCAAAGTACATTCACAAAAGGTTTAACAGTGTTTAAGCAATTTAAGGAAGAGTTTCTCTTAACTATGGTTAAAAACGTATTTGCTGTTCCACATAGTATAGTGGACACTTGAACTAAAAACTAAATAAACAACCTGCCTGCAAGCAACTAATGATTATAAATATATACGTTCATATTATTTAATTAACAATTTCATTTCTGAAACTGGAAACAAAAAATGTTAAACTTTGACTATGATCAGATGCACAAACAGTCCTTTCCTTGACTTATGAGTGGTCAAATACTCGGAAACACACACACACACACACACACACACACACACACACACACACACACACGCACACACACGCACACACACACACACACACACACACACACACACACAGTGGCACCTGACCTCAGAATCACCTTGACCTCTCTATAACAACTACTCCATTGATCATTGCCTCCTCTCCTCTCCTCTCGCTTACTGTTCAAATTTCAGAGTTGTGAGCTCATACATATTCTTAACTCTTCACACCGCTCTTCTGTGTCGAGTCGAGTTACCAAATAACTTCAATGAGGTAGAAAAGCGGCCTCTGTGTGGACACCTACATACTACCTACGTAACACCTGCATGACACTGAGGAACACACACACCACCTCCACGACACACAAAAGCAGGACATGTACTGCAGGGACGGAAATCTTTTTCAAAGCTGTAACTTGAGTATTCCTCATTTCATCAGCTGACCACAATAAACCATAAATGAGTCAGTTGTTTAACTTTTCCAAAACATACTCCTGACTACCCCGCCACAATAAAGCAAACAAAAATGTTGCAAGGCATTCGAATGAGAGTCACATCATTTTTACATTACTTCTTCTGTCGCTTGTAAAAAGAAGAGCTTACATTTAAGAGACATTTGTGAGATGCAGTAAACACTCCAACCTCCAGACAGAATTACCCTTAAATACTTTAACATGTCTTTTCTTTGAACTTATTAAGGAAGGAGCTGAATTACATGCATCTATGGAATAAAAATATATTCTTTAAAGGGCTGAAAACATAATCTTCTGCTGGAGTTTTGATGCCATTTAGAAAGAGAAGCTTCCTTCATTCATATTATTTTCTTCAACCATGATTATTATTTGATGTGAAAAGGTGGGAATGAGCCTTAATCACAGCCAAGTATAACAGCGTATAATAATGGCTTCAGTTTGAAACAGCTGGATCTGCAGCAGAGCAGAGAGGAGTTTGAATCTGGCGTCGCTCTACTCTGCAGACTAGAAGAGTGGACAGCAGATCAGCAGCTACTTCACACAAAAGGTACAAGGAGTTCAAACATGCAGCTCAGGCTCCCACTATGAAATACTTCAAGCTACTCTCATGGGCTTTGGGAAAAGTGGTCACAGTTTGAAGTCCTAACTTTACAGTCCGCACGATGATATAAAACAGGAAAGAGTTGTGGTGAAACGTGTAAAAGATGACTTACTTCTTAGATGTCTTATCCTTTCAGACCATTTGTTCAGATTATTCCAGTGAGAGTCAGGACGGCTGGACGTTACAATCCGAGCCCTTCTCTCTCTTCACTCGCTCGCTCTCAGACCGTCAGTCGCCTTCACCAGGGCTCTCTGGGCTGATGTAAGACTCCCCTGCACATAGGAAAAAAAGAGAGGGAGAGGAGAGAGAGAGAGAGAGGGAGAGAGGGAGAGAGGGGGAGGCAGAAAAAAAAAACTTCACATTCTGTGGATTCTTGGGAAAATGCCAAAGTCCCAGAATTCCACATGCCACACATAAGGTTTCAATTAAAGCTGAATCCAACGCTCAATCAGAAAGCTTTCTTCCTCCTGAAAAGAGCCTTTCTTTTGACAGCTACAGGCTGAAGCACCCATAATTCAAGGTAACACTTGTGCTGTTGAACTCATTTCTCTGTCATTTTACGACAGATTTATAGAACTTAAAGTGTTTTTTGCTACTTTGTTACAATTTTTCAAATCAATCATGCATTCTTAGTTTATAGCGCTGGAAATACATGACTTTAAAGTGAAATACTGTCGATCTGATGAGCATGAAGAATATGATATGAATACAATACTGATCTTTGACTATGCTATACCCAAGTCTTTTTCCCCAGTGGCCCTAACACTGCAGTTTGTCACAGCCTTAATAGTCAAACCAGATGAAAAGTGTGAGTCAAAGTGTCAGAGAGAGGTTGTCCTCTACTGACGTCATAAAGTGTGTGTTTTGCTGCTGATGTGGCCTGAACCGTTTGAGCGGATTAAAGAAATGAAAGTCATTTAAAAATGTGAAGGTTTCATTCAAAGACATTGTGACTTTTAGGTTTTTGATTCACAAAAGTGTTTCCTGAAGAGGAAGCTATAGTAACCTGCAGTAATCCAAATTCTGGGAGGAATTTAAGGATTTTATTTTCTGATTGAATTCTTCAGCTGCTTTGACACATTTCTTTAAGCCCGTTAGTCTTCTAGGGATTGCAATGTTGGTCTGTTAGTTCACCACTTTGGTCCAGAGTGAAATATCTAAACAACTATTAGATGGATTGCTAAAAAATATGAAATATTTACAGACATTCAAGATCCCCAGAGGATGACACCTTCTGACTGTTGATCCCTTCACTTTTCCTCTAGCATTTGATGTTGACATTTGTGGTTTTGAGTCAAATGTCTCGACAACTGTTGTACCGATTGCCTTGTAATTTTGTACACACAATCATGTGTCATAACTTTGGTGACCCATTCATTTCTCCCTTGGTGCCATTATCAGGTTATACATTTGTCTAAATTTGCCTGCACTTTGTGTTTAGTGAAAGTCAGGGTTCCCAACGCCTTCTTGAACATCAAATTCAAGCACTTTTCAAGGACTTTCCAGGCACAATTCCCTCAAATTAAACATGGCATAGTTTCAGACAAAGATCAAGGTTGATAACCGTCACAATTTCTCGATGCAGGTGGTGCGTGAAACAATGACGGAACAGACACACATGCAGACAGTGGAACGTAGCCTATTTACTAACTTTAAGTTCAAAATATATCATTCTTGCAAAAAATATATACATTTAATAAGCACATTCAATGGCCCATGTCTATTAATGCCTTGATTTTTGGTGAAAACAATAAGCATTGTAGCCTGCTAAACAACAGCATGTTAGCATGTAGCCATGCTAGCATTAGCATTCAGCTGAAAGTAGGCCTACAGCCTCACAGAGCTGCTAGCATGACTGTGGACTCAGTCTACATTGAACAAAAGATCTCTGTAGTAGAACTTTCACAGTACTTTAAATCTTTACAAAGAGACGCAAGTGTTTTTCTGCAAAAAAAAAAGACCTATAGGCTACTGAAGTTATATCATAATTCAGTTATGGAGCTGGAGAGTAAAGAAAATGAGTCAGAAACGAGCCACACAGAATATTTCCTGAACGGCTGCAGCAGCGTTGAATGCTCTGGCTCATCTTAAACATAAACCATGTGCTGGAAACTCTGATTCAGAACACCAGGAGCTATAATGCAAAAAACACAGCCTGGAGACACAGCCCAGTGAAACTCACACATTAACATATTGTTCCTTGATTTGTCCGAAAACCTACAAATTCTTATTTCGCACGCACGCATGCACGCATGCACGCATGCACGCACGTAGCCTACTTACTAACCTTAAGTTAAAAAATTATCAAAACAACATCAATTTATATTCCTGAACAAAATATATAAGTTCAAGCACTTTCAATGACCCATGTGTATTTATGTGTATTTTCTAAAACCTTTAAGACCTTGATTTTCCCCCCTGAAATTCACAAACTTTTAAGGATTTGAGAGCCCGTGGGAACTATGTGTAATGCAAATATCTCCCGATGCACACAGGTAATCACACAAACACAAAGACAACATATTCAGTAAGTTTTCCTATTAGGACGTTTCTTTAATAAAGATGATCATAGCATCCCTTAAAGCTGAATATTTGATCTTCATTGATTACAAGCAGAAAAGAAGCAGATATTATAAATACCCCCCATAGCCCGTATACCCCCCATGTACCTTGATTACATGCTAGTAAGAAACATCTTTCTGATCATTTCCTCTCAGTCCAATGTTGTATAAAAATCACCAGGTAACATGACTAGATGGTTATTTCCACCTATAGAGCATCTATCAGTACATATAAAAATAAGTCTCATAAGCAAAATAAATATGCACCTGAAGACTGCTTTATCCAGTCAGTGTGACAGGATCCTTCATCTCATGCCATGTTCAAGTGCTCTTCATAACAAATATGAACTAGATGTGACATTAACGTAGAAAGTAAACGATTGACTTCATCTGGCTCGTCGGCCTCTTTCATGAAAGCATGCACGCTACATGTTATTGCACAGTTGTGACATCACAGTTTCTCCCCGCAGATGTTGAGAGACAAAGGGAGGTTGGTCTTTGGGTTGTCACTCCATCTCTCTCGCTCTCTCTCTCTCTCTCTCTCTCTCTCCTTCATTGTCTAAACTCCATTCTTCACCAGCTCGTGGACTCCTTTCTCGTCGATCATCAGGGTTGGATGAAACTCTCGTCCCTTCACCAGCTCTTCGAGACCCTTGAAGTATTAAACAGCACCATCAGGACATTCATTCACCAGCAGATCTTAGGAAGACATTTCTTCTCAAAGCGCACTTTCCACAAAGATTCTGACATTCACCAACGTTTTCTTATTTGGGATTTGTTGAATCTACGCACACTCGTGCTGACATGTTTGAGAAAAATGATTGGTTATTGCGTTTTATTCAAATTCTACAGTTGTATAATATAATAGGATTTAAACTACAATAATATTTGTATCATTTATAATATTTAAAATATATATATTTTACAATTTCTTCTTTGAACTTAAACTTCTTGTGTTATTTTATATCCACTACTAAATATGACAGATAGTTTGGTATTCAGCTCCTGCAGAAGCGTTTTTATACTAATTAGCATAAACTGGTATTCACTTTCACTTTACGAGGACAATGGGATTCATCATTAATAGAACACACGTGCAAAAATAATCTGCGCTTTAAGAACACGTCATGAATCTGACCTAAACTTTTCTTGGGATCTTTCTCAAGAAGAAATTCAAGAACAAAACGTAGGAAGATATTGGTGAATGAGGCCCATTGTTAGTGGGTGTACAGATTATTTCAGGTCAACAGCAGGAGCAGAGCAACATCTGGAGTTTCCATTTAACACAATAGGCCTCGCCTCCTTACCTCTCCCCCGTAGGACACCAGTGGGGAGATCTCACATTTGATTGGCAGGTCTGTTCCGTCCTTCAGGCTGCGTTGGAAAAGGAACAAATTCAAGGGGAGGATAAGAAGAAGAAAAGAATTAAACAGAATGAGTGATTGTCTCTTGAAAAAAAGGCAGAGGGACTGTAGTTGAGAGAAGCAGCTGTACATCCTTGCCACAGCTGTTCTTTGACTGAGGCTTGTGATTAGAGTTCAAAAAGGCAGAGAATTAGAACTTCATCATTCCCAAACATGACCAGTGATTAGCCCTCTGACCTGTAACTGACTTCCCCTAGAAGAAAACACATGAATGACAGGTAATGTGGGTGTATCTCCTCACAGTGCTTCTAAAGAAACAACCTCGGGGAACTTGCCACCACATTCCCATCATTCAACTTGTTTAATTCTAGATAATCATTACAGACAACAATCACTAATCACACATCAGGTGCTTCAGAGGCTTTCTGAGCAGCTGCCCATACAGCTGTATCATTAGAATGAAGGGAAAGCTGACTGATTAAGGAAAAAAGCACACCCTTCAGAAGCCAGAATAACATTCATGGGTGCCATGAATGTTATTGAAGCACATGCTCATGTATTATTATTTCTTGGAAACAAAGCAGGTGGATTTAAACTCGAAAGGCGGACAAGCAAGCAATGAACGGCCGGGCTTGTCACAACTACGCACAAATCAACAGGATCGTCGTCTATTGCAGAGTTGACACGGTTTGCCAGAAAGTGTGACCGGTGTGGCCATTACCCAGCATGCAATACATTATGTGTATTAGTAGCAACCATTTGAGGGGAAAATGATCTGTCAGCAGGTCATTATGACTGCACATCATCTGACCAGCACGCTAAGAGCACTGCGTTTTCAGTTGTCTAAACTGATCCTCGCTGTCGTTTCCTTCATCACAACCGACTGTAAAGAGACAGAAAAATGTGCCTGGCACGTGTCCTCACAGATTCCTCTTTTCAGTAGGAATGAAGGAAAGGGGATCAGAAGTAATGTTATATAGTGTTAACACGTCTGAGCGAGCGGGACAGAAAGCCAACACCCCATCACCATGCACTCAGTACTGCAGGGGATAATAATTACTTTCTGTTGCCATCATCTGTGACACTGCCTCCTGCTCCGTCTCTGGAAACATTGCACGGGACACACAGGAGCAAGACCAAGCATGAGAGGAGGGGAAGTGAGAGTGTAAGGGCTAAAACAATATTGTGTCCATCACACAAACAAACAAAAAAAGGCAATGCATATAGTTTGTACACAAAGTGTGGAGTGTTGGGAAGGCTGGAGTGACCACGAAGAGCCCGTTTCTCAAACATGACATGCATGCGTTTTAACAGGCTGGCTGCAGTCACCTGGGTATGGCGGGCACATGTCTGCCGTTCTCGTCGATAAAGTGGCCCCCGGCGTTCAGCACCCAGCGGTGGTGGAGGGACATGAGGGCGTGTCTGGCTGTGGTGGGCGTGTCTTTTGCATCCTGACTGTCGGCGTTCTTCAGCGGGGAGAACTCGTCCTCCCGCAGCACCTCATACACAACAAAAGTCCTGTTGGACACACACACACACACACACACAGCAGCACATAAGCACGCAAGCAACACAGGAAGGACAATAACAAGCTATCATACAAAAGTCAGTTTGCTTTAAAGCGAATTCATCAGGAATAGATGTATTGAAGAAGCTGGATACTGCGTTCCAAGATGGCGCCCCGTCCATTCTTATGAAAGTAGCACAGTTGGCACAAATGGCTAAAACATTATTCTGAATTTCCAAATTGATCAAATTCTGGCCCTATATCATTTCAGGGCTCAACAATAAGGATTGTTCGATTGAAGTGTCGCGTTGGCCCCAAGCGAGTTTAAAAAAAGGAATTAAAACACATCGTCCACATCTCTCGGGAGGAGGGGATTTAAATACCATTTTCAATATGCAAGAATGTTTGTTGCTTCGCATCAATGCCCCACTGTGTCCCTTGTTATGATTCATATATTTACCTGTAAATAATAATTAAACAACAATTAACTTTTATTATTTTAAAACCGCTAACACATCTTCAAAGTGACACACCAAAACATTTTCCCTTTGTTTTACAGCCGATCCTTTTGTGTATGGAAAAGAAATAAAGTGTTATTGTGCCACTACGCCAAGATCCCCTCACAGACCCACATTGTTGCTGGGGGCTAGGATCCGAAGAGTCTGAGCCAAAAATGATGCATTATATAGTAGAAGCAAATGAAATGATCATTATAAACACTTGGCGGATGAACAGCAGCCATACATAATATATGTGGCTGTGAGATCCTCAGCCAAACAGAACTGAGAAAAAAAAAAACAGAAAATAGTTTGACTTTTTTTTAATCCCGTTGCAAAGTGAGTCAGCCCATCTGGATTCTGCTAAAGCTGCCACTCTGCCAGTCTGGGCACAACTGTAATCCATCTCCTCAGCAACACAGAAACACATTTCTTATCCCTTCTACTTTGAAATGCAACGAATAAACCTCGACGAAAGCTGGACATGTCTGCAGTGTTTTTCCATTAGTCAATCATTACAGGAATCCTTTCATTAGATGTATATTTCTATTAGTAGCAACGTGACTCAAAGCTGATGTCATGCAACGCTGGAGGAGGTGGAATGAGTGAACAGCTCATAAACCTCCATCCTCCTGCACAGAGCTTGGCAGGCTCGGTCTGCTGGAGCAGACTGTGGAGCAATGGCAGCACTGGGGCTGGTGGATAGGGATCGGGACTGGAAAAAAAGGGGGTTGGTTCATGCGTGGAAGGACAGATCAAGGACCAGTCAAACCCAGAGCCTGAAGGCCTGCCAGAAGAACATATGCAATCCAGCCACCTCTCAAAGGGAGCATAAGATATTCATTGTATTCTCAGCCTTTTAGTTTGAGGTGAGAGGCTGTCTGCTGATGCTGTCACACACTCTGTGCCCTCTATGGAAAAAACGCACTGTAACTCACTTTGCAAACTGGAAAATGTCAAAGACGAACTTTTCCATTTTAATCCCATTTGGTTTGTCTGGTTTGATTAGTTGACCCTCCGCATCCATATATGGGATCTTCTTCTGGGCCACGTGATGCTGCAGCTTTGGCTCGTACTTCCTGTTGTACAAACCGAGAAAAGAAGCTGGTTGATTGACAGCACATTTACTTTATAATGAGCTACTGTTCTCGCTACAAGGGAGCACAGCTACTGAAAAACAAATGAAGAGCACAGACTGCATGAAAGCCTTAACAAAGTGTGCGTGTGTTCAGTGTGCATTAGTCTTACTGTACTACGTCTCTGAGGAAGGAGAAGCTGAAGAAGTGATTGGCCACGTTTCCTGCGTTGAACATCAGTCGGCCCTCAGTGTTGCGCTTCTCAGCAGTTGCCAGGGTGATCTCGCTGTACTCCACCACCTGATAACGCCCATCCACCTTGCAGACCACGCCAACCGCCTCTGTCGGGTTGTTTTTCTCCACCACCTGGAAACGAGGAAATCATTTTTGCAAATTGCTGACCTGAATACTGTAAAACCTAAATATTAAAAACACATTCAATCCATATGACAATCAGCTTTAACTGTATCAATCAACCACTAACTAGCAGTTACTGCAAATAAAAGATACAAAAACATTCCCTGATGTTCCCATTTCCTCACATCACACCGCTTCAGTAATTGCATTATTTCCCAAAAATGATGTACAGTAAAAAAAAAAAAAGATTGAGGGAAAGGAGAAGAAAGAATAAACCATAATTTATCTAAATCAAGATACACCTATTTCTCTGTAGCTGTAATGTGTCAGAGAGTTCTGTGATCCACAGCTTCACTGGATCAAAACAGCAAACAGCCACAGTTTGGGGAGATAATGTCAAAGTGGCATAAACAAATAACACATTTATTCAAATGTGACATTGCTCTTTAGAAAATAAAAAGTTGCAGACTCAAAGACAAAGTGTATTCCACTTTATACAGCCAACAAGTTGAAGTCTGCACTGAAAAAAAACAAACCCTCTCCCCATCTGCTGCTGGTTGCTAATGACAGAGTGCAGTCCTGATGAGGGGGTTGGTTAACGGGGTGGAGTGAGGGTGAGGGGTGGTGGTGGTGGAGCCACATGAACTGTAGTGGAGCTTAGTAATTTATGATGGGAGGGTGGGACTCTGCTCTGATCCTTCCATCTCTGCTCCACCACACAACTCGTAATGTCAAACAGGAGTAGGCTCTGGACGATCTTTAGTTCCACACAGTTAAATATTTAAATGTATTCTGTGTTAGCTGGAAAATACACAAAGTGTCTGAGGTCCTGGTAATAACGTGGACACAGATGTTGTTCTTGTTACCTACTCAGACTCACTAACAAACATGACCTCATTCACGTGTGACTTTGAAGCAAAACTGATTAAAATAAAAAGGAAATGAGAAAAAGTGTATTTTAATGTATTTGATGAAGTTGCCATGGCAACATTGTGTCTCAATCTAACAAGGGAGGACCTGGCAGCTCTGTCCTATATAAATATATAATGAATCATATCCTATTGTCCAATCTTGAACTTTTGTCCTAACAGCAGAGAGCAACCGCTCCGTACAGGCTCTCCAAACAGACCGTAGGAGTTACTTTCTTCAGACATATAAAAGAACAGAAAATAATTTACAGTTAAATCGTTTTGTTGGTCTTGTTTAAAATCGCTCACTGTCTGGCTCTCTTAACTTTTAGTAGTCGTTGTTCCTTGGAAATCTGACAAGGTCAAAGCGTGCAACAGTACTTTTGTTTGTTATATATATATATATATATATATATATATATAAATAAATGTGCTTTATGTTGTCTTTCTTGATTAATTAAATATGTAAGAGAGGACAAGTCACTGTCATAACTAATTACAGAACTGACTAAACCAGCTTTGCCATTTGATCTTCTTCCTAAATATATCTCAATCTGAAAGACCTGTTTGGTGAGGCCAACTATTTATTCCATGTATTATTATTAGCTTTACTGATACGTATTACTCGCCAAACAAAAATGAAAGGAATATGAAACACATTTTCTTTTTCTAATTTAATCATGGATATGGTTTATTCCACGAGTGGAAAAAATGAAAGTACAGTCTGTCCAACGAAACTGTTTTGGAGTGGCATCTCCACATCACGCTCAAGGGATCTGAGAATGTGATGAAAAGTAAAAGATAATTCTGGGCTCAACCCTCACATTTCCTAGAAAGCTGTAATGAATTTATTGCTCAAGACAAGAAGAATACAGGAGGAGACGAAGTGGGCTTTATCGCCACCTAGTGGTGGGTGGTGGAAGGTTTCTACAAACTGACAGTTTCTGTTGTGACAGCTAACACTCGACATACGTCACCCTTTAAGAACTCCCGGAATGTAAAACTAGATTGACTAATTAGACAATAACAGTCAGCCCTTATTGTTTGTTAATATTTGTATGACTAATATGGGTGTTGATAGATTATAACCATTGTGTGCATGCATTCTTACAATATTATTCTTACTTCTTGTTAGATAAAAACTTGTTGTGGATTTGAATGGACATGCGTAGCATTCAAATGTTGATTTAGAATTTGAATGGCAACGTTATGAATGGATCTTTAAGCTATTCGGTACAGCTCTACCTAATTAGCACTAATATTCATCCTGAGACATATTTGAAATCATTAAAAACCAACCTTAGCGCCACAGTCCGCTCCCTTCTTCAAACAGAAACCTATAAAGGCGGGGTCCGCCACTTTGACCAGGATGTTGTCTACACAGTACACATGGATGGATTCTATCCCCCTCTTCTCCATGTCCTCCATAATGCCCTGGTGCCCCAGAGCTCTGTAAAGACCCCCGTTCCCATCTGAAACACAGACACAGAGACACTCGTTTGAAACATGGCGAACAACAAGACACACCAACACTGTGAAAACAGGCAAAAGTCACAAATCCTGGTGTGGGCTTACCAGGAGCCATGGAGAGCTTTCCTTTGCTCTCCAGGATGATCTTGCCGTTGTAGTCCATGGCTGGTAGCATGCCCTGCTGAAAGAAGATGATGTTGTTCTTTTCCAACCCAAAATAGTTATTTCTGGAGAAGTAGTCCTTGGTGGACTCCATTGTCCTGCCACTAGCCATGATGTACCTGAAGGCAAAGCAATTTTATTTTAAAGAGCACCATTCAGACACAAGGCAAGTGTTTTACAGGCGTTAAGAACTATATTCAATGTATTAAAAACACAATTAAAAACAAAAACAAATCTTTTAAATGCTATAGAAGTTTCTTCAGTGCCTTTTCACAAAAAAAAAAAAACTTACAACAAAGCTGTTGTCACCACAACCCAGAGACGTATAAAGTTTATGACGAGCGGTGAAAATATAACAACTTCCTCAAAGAATCTGACCCGACCTCATTTCTGACATAATCTTCAGTGACTGTTAAACCCTAACTACAGTGTTACGAGGACTTTATGCACGCCACTGCTTTCCTGATTATCTTTCAAACTTTGATCCTCTCCACAGGGATTTAATCCTTTTCATGTAATACAACTTCCTTGACCAAGTTTCCTTTGAGGCGGGGATTTGACCCAGTTATTCATCACGCAAACAGAACCAGTGGTTGTAGTTCTCATCATGAATAGAGAGACAGTATTTGGAGGCTTAGATCCTTTTTTCGTCTTCGAATAAAGCAGCAATTCAACAGACAGGCACACTAAATAAAATGCCTTAGTCATTTCTTCCTAAATAACCTCCCAAAGCATAACTTGATGTCTTACCAGGGAATACAGCACTTGATTTTGTGCTTCTGCTCAGCCAGCTGTTGCAGCTTCAATATGCGCTCGGCCTGGATCTCAAAGAGGGTTTTGTGGGACGGCAGGCCCACGTCGTACATGCCTTTGGGGTAAGAGACCCCCAGTCTGGTTCCTTGGCCCCCAGCCAGCAGCAGGACCGCCACTTTACTCTGAGAAATGCAGTGTAGACCTGAAGGAGCACAGAGCACGACAGTTTGTCATGAATAGTAGAGAGAATATTTGTGCGATAAAGTTTATTTAAGCTAGTGAAACACATCTTACAGGGTTCGTACAGCTTTTGTAAAAGTTAAATTCAAGCACTTTCAGTGTAACGAAACCAAAAATCTCCAGACTCTCAAAGCCTTTATCATCACATCTAATTTGTTACTATATATATATATTTATACCCACAGCAATTCATGTATATTGTCCCTTTGTTTATTTAAACAGGCGTTCATATTATCACTTTGTTTGTATGTTTTGATCAGGATTATTTAATGTTTCAAATGAGATGTTACCAATATGTTTGAGATTTTACAATGCTACTTCCCATTTTAAAACATTTTAATACCAATTAAGGTCTTATTTTTAGGTAAATTAATTTTAAGACTTTTTAAGGAACAAATATGACGGCAGGAATTCTTTCATTAAACAAATGTTGAGATTTTATGGTTTACATGGATGATTGTAGATGAAACTCCACATTATGTTCAAGATCAAGCACTTTTCAATGAGTATATTTAAGTTCAAGCATATTCCTAACTTTCAAGACTTTGCATGTAGGTGGACAGATGGCCAGAGTACATTGTTATCAGTCTTTGTACGGTCATGACAGATTATAAAAACAATGCTTGTAAATGCATTAAAAAAAAGCCATTGCCCAACATTTTATGACACAATAAATAAGCCCTAAAGTGAAATCCAATAACTCTGCACGTGTCTTTGATTGCCTTATTGTGGTTCATTGGTGCAATGATTTATAACGTGTAGTTTATCTTACATAAACAGCTGCTACGTGACTTGATATGCTTTTCCTTCTTACAGTATATGTGCAGAAAGACAAGGTTTAACTAGGTGGGCCTGCTAGACTTTGCCCACACACACACACACACACACACACACACACACAAATCACAAAAACCCATTTGTATTCTATTACAATGACGTAAAATTGAGAAAAGAAGTAAATAATCATATTGGAGAAACTGGAAACAACAAATGTTTGGGATTTGTGGGTGGCTAAAGGACGTACAATTGCACTTGATTAATGTTACAGTATGCAGACACACACACACACACACACACACACACACACACACACGAGAGAGAATGACCTCATAAAGGAGGGTCAAACAGAAACTCCATTTACGTCAGAAACAAAATCAAGAGCAGATGTTCTCTGCTGCTCGCCTCCACTGTCATCCTCCAGAGAAAAACAAACCCTCAACAGACTCGCTAGATGGTCAGACCCCCACTGCAAGGGGGATTGCGCAAACTCATATTTGACTGAGACTGGGAAACGTTTGTGAGTTTCTACACACAGCAAGCAAAGACGGTTTTTGACGCTACATAATGTGGACCTCTTGATAAGTTATTATATATTGTTTTATTACATTTTCCTCATCTGAAAATATCAGTAACACAAGTTACCAGAACGCACACTGTCCCATCTCAACATCAAAGCATCTGGGTTATCATGTGATGTTTTAATCCCCTTTAGGCTTTCCATTCTGACACCAGGAAGTATTTCCTCTCCCTCATCTGTGGACTATGACGTTGGAAAGCTGCTTAACAGCTATTCTTAATTGCTGAGCGTCATTCTCTCTAGGAGTATTGTTCCTGCAGTAACTACGCAAGTCTTAAAAGTTTAACAATGGGTGATTGCTCACTCATATTGTCCAAATATATCCTCTTTGTCATATGACATAAGACACCTTGAGTAACTTCCAATGACCAGCAGTGATAGATAATTGTTTTCTTATAGCATGTACTACACTGGTCCAACAAAAGGTATAACAATGAAGGCTCAGGCTGAAGCTGTATGAATTCACTTTTGAAACAGTTTTGATAGAGCTCACCTGCTAGCTCCCAGTCTTTAAGACTCTCCCTGTCCCTCGTCACACTCCCCAGCACCTCTCGAGGCACCGGCTCCATGCGGGTGTCCATCTTCTCTTGTTTGCTGCTGCTGGACGTGCCCATGGCCTTCTTGAAGAACCCATTGATCTCCCCAAAGTCCATCCCCTGGAGGTCAAGATTCAGGTTGGCCTGCTCCTCGGGATTCAGCTTTTTCCAAAACTGCAGGAGGTGAGACTGGCCGGCTTCAGCCAACCTCATGGCGAGTCCGCTGGCGTTTGGGTCCATGATGAACAGTGCTTTTGAATGACTTTGCCACGCTGAAACACAGATATAATAATGGGATGAGTTGTTACTTATGAGGATACTGAGGTCATCTAGCTACATCGTTAGACACAATTCTCCTCAGGGTCCCAATCATCCGAACAGAGCTCGTTAAATCTGCTTTCTCCTTTTAACTCCCTTTTTACTGTACCTTGGATAATTTACCCTCTCGTGACACGTTTTAAAAAAGAATCTGTTTTTACAGAGCAATGTTCTTGCTTTTAACAAGTGCCATTATCTACCTTGATTCTTTTAGCCTCTAAATCCTGTATGTTTTGTGACCGTTGTTGGGTTTTGGTATGTTTTTTTGTGATGTTATCTGACCCTGTTTGTACTACTTGTATATGACATTTTTTTATTTTTCTGCCCATCTCGACCAAGGCTCCCTAGCAGAATATCTAATGTATCTTAATGGTTAAATAAAGGATAAACAAATGTCATATTTCTGGAAATGTTGGGGTTATAAAGACATAAAGAGGAATTTAGATATTCTACAATTGCACAAATATTACATATGTTGGATTTTTGGACAAAAGAAACAACATAAATTCAGTAATTCCCACCACATACCTGGCACCTGGACATATTGTAGGAGAGATAACATTTTATTTAGTTTGATGGCTAAACAAAACAGGTAGGCGATGTTCTTCTGGGGGACTCATGACCTCAGTATGTCTACAATCCTGGCTTCTGCTTGTAAAACTAGCACAACATAATGCAACACCCAGCATGACGTTTACACATTGCACTGGAACTGTACATAGACAAAGCCTTGACTGAATAGCGAGTTAGTTTGAACCCACACCCACAATGAGCAAGATTCTTGACAGTACAGGAATTCTTCACACCACTACTGGAGGGGAAGTTTTAGCATTTGAATGGGATGCCGAGGGCTACAGCAACATACGCCTATACATTTCCTTAAAATGAACACCTGTTTGACACATTAAAGGATTAATCGTTAATTCTGATTCATAGTATTCATGATACTTTCAAACTTTACGTTTCCAGGAGGCTGTGCCAAGTCTTGAATAGGATAGTGAAGGTTTTCACAGCAGGTATTTATGCATCTTCACTGGTAATAGAGGACATTTATTATCAGCATGGTGTAATGAACTAGGCTGCTGTTACGAAGCTGTGTTATTCACAATAAGTGTATTTTCTATGGAAACTAAATTCATCATCAATCATTGTGCTGCCTTCGGCAGGAGCAGCACAAGAGTGACAGCAGCACCAGAGCCGAGCCGATACTAGCAGCTAACCGGCTAACTGATGAGCTAACAGTTAGCACAGCTCAGTGAATACATAATAGATAATATGATAGGAATATTAAACTCTTACCTCTCACGTCAAGTGCTCCTCTTGGGTATAAAGATCATTAATGTCAGTCTTTGAGTGGTTTCTTGTACTGGTTAGGTCGTCTCCCACCCGGACTACACCTCCTGCTACGTCACGTTTGACGTGGCACGAGTAAGTGGAGTGTGTGGCCAGCAGGAGTGGTGCTTTCAGGTGCTCCTCGTAAATTGTATTGATCCTCATGTCAGAAAGAATCGAGAAATTCTGGAAAGATTTATAAAAAATACTTTTCAGCAGTAGCGGTTCTGGGAGGGGGGGGGGGGGGCTACATGTCAAGTAAATTGTGACCCGCCTTACTTTTTTGGTGAAAAAGGGTTTTGAAGTAGTGAAAAATAAATTGTTAATATCATATGGTAACGGTGACTGTTTTTATTGAGAATAAGCATTAAGAGTTTGGTAGGTAATATTGCTGTGCATCCTTATTCCTGCAGACAGACTTGTTGCGTTCTAAAAATAGATTCAGAAGGAATTAATGCGAGCCCTCGCCCTTACAATTAACTACTTGTGCCCATCCCTAATAACTAGTTTCCATCGGTTTTGCTAGATGTAGTTGTGACGTTTTAGTTTTTGAATAAGTGCAAAGGCTACACTAATACAAATCGATATAACGTTATTTATATTTTGGGTTCCTTGTTATGTGTTCCTCTCCATTATTTGTTGTTCATAGTTCAACATGAAGAGAAAAAAGGACATTATGTCCTATTTTTGGCCCCAAAAGAAAAACAAAAATGATGAGGCAGACATTGAGACAGAGCCAGATGATCCAGGTGTTGAAAAAGCTGAGGAGAAACGTCCAGAAGTTGAAAGCTCTACAGAAAGAGAGCCGGATGATTTGATCTTTGAAGAGATTGGTTTCCAAAGTGAGGGCACAGAGCAGGGAAGAAAGACAGATGAAGATCCAGAGAGTGAGGCTGAGGGTGACATACAAGCAGAGTGTGAGACGCAGACAGAAGATCCATGTGCATCTACAAGCATTGGACCATCAGGTTTGTGAGGTTGAAAAAACATTTGGCTGCTTCTAAAGCAGTGTAATTATACTTTATATGGTATGTCCTTGTAGAAGTGTGTAGTAATAATACTCATAGATAATGTCAGAGTTATATTGTGAGGGTGTTCTAAAATGTTATTTCAGTTGTGATGTCAGTGTTTTTTGTGTGATTTTGGGGGTATGTATGGACAGACGCCTACAAACAGACACCTGACATGTCCCTCTTTTATGTAAGATAAATATTTTGGTTTGTCTTTCTCCACAGATATCAGCAAATGTAAAGAAGACCCACCGATGCAGCCAAATCTGAAACTGTTTCCACGGACCTTGATGGGGGACAGAAGAAGGAGTTTCAAGGCGGCCTGGTACAACATTCACCCCTGGCTTGAGTATTCTAAACTGTCGAACTCTGCGTATTGTTACGCCTGAAGACATTTTAGTCCCCCTAATTGCACAGAGACTGTATTTGACTCACAATTGGGATTCAAAAACTGGAAAAAGGCAACCTAAAAAGAGGGGGGGTTTGCAAAACATGCCAGGTCTGAGCGGCACAAACAAGCAATGGTTACATGGAGGGATTATCAGAGAGCTGCAGCAACTAACGCAACACAGTTAAATGTCCTAAACAAGGAACATAACAGACAGGTTTGAGAAAATAGGGACTATATAAAAACAATAACGGAAGTGCTGCTACTAACTGCTACACAAAACATGGCTCAAAGAGGTCACAATGAGTCTGCAGACTCGGATAATAAAGGGAACTTCAAGGCAATTTTAGAGACAATTGCTGACCACGACAAAGCTGTAAAAGAAAGGTTGACCTCCTGTCATAATGTAAAGTACACAAGCAAAATCATTCAAAATGAAGTTCTGGATTGTTTGGCAGACATGGTTCGAACTGAAATTACAGAAGAAGTGAAAAACAGTGAAGTCTTCAGCATCATGGCAGATGAAACAATATTTATAAAGTTGAGCTAAAGTCAACAATATTGTTTTATATTATTTTCATTTTCAGTATTGTAATATAAAATAATTGTAAATGTAGCATACTGAAAGAAATGTCTGTAACTGGAATACTGTTACTGTAACCTACCAATCATGGTATTGTTTTTGTTGTGCGCTATTATTTATACTTCCTGTAACTAAAAATATTTAATGCTTGAACACAGCTTCGTCTCTTTTGTCCCGGGTTGAATGTAGCTCGGGTTGAATGTGCCCCTCTGACGAAACACTTGGCCCCGGCCAGGCCCCCCTAGTGATATTGGTCTAGAACCGCCACTGCCTTTCAGAGAAGCTAAATGTCAATAAACAGAGGTGGAAAGAAACTAAGTATATTTACTAAAGAACTGCACATACGTCGCATATAGTTTTCTTAGTATGCTGTCATGTCTTCATTTAATTGACCACTGGAAGGCAGTGAACGCTCGTTTTTTTTGTGACATATTATATTGTAATGTCCTTTATTCATACAAAATGAAATTAGTCGTGAAGGCAATCATTTCGAATAAAGCAGTAGAAGAGCGACAAGAACAGCAGAACATTGAAATAAGGGGACGTTATTTTCTTTTTACAATTTAAATAACAAAGTGAATTCAACATTTAAATACAACTCAATTTAAATGGCACACATAAAGCATCCAACAGGTTTATGTGAGCTGTCAGAGTAAAACGTTTTTTTTTTGACAATTTATGACAATAAAGACTTTGAATCTTGAATCTCATGATATAAAGTCAGCCAGGGACAATATATGATACTACACACTCCGGTACAGTAGGTGGCGGTATGCACTTTATAGATAACGGTTGCAACCCGCCATAAAAACAAGAGAAGAAGAAGAAGAGGCTGAAGCGGATTTCTATCAACTGACACAATTTTGTTTTGGTCCTCCTCCCAGCTAAGGTCTAGCTCTTCATCTGTTTGTGTTTCTGCGATTGAATTTTTCTTTGACAGCTAACAGATATGAAGAAGTTTTTCGATGGCATTAAGAAAGACGTGAAGTTTAAAACTGCGGGACCTGGGAAGAAACTAACAGAAGATACCAGGCAAATAACAAGCTTTACTTTTCACAGCTGCTGCATCGCTACAGCTAGCCACTTAGCTAGCTGTCCAACGTCTGCAAAACTGAGTTAGCAAATAGCTAGCTGCTGGTCATTATTTATTATTGATTAGCATTACGTAAAGCTAACTAGAACAATATTGATTCGTGATGTTCACTGTATGTTAAGTAGCGTACAATGGGCTAACTGTCAGCCGTTAGCAACTAGATTATATAACGTTAATACCCAGGACAGGGAGGCGCCCATCTAATTTCAGGGTAGCTAACAGTTAATCCCTAAACAATCTTATTTAGCCAATAGTCTTAGTAACGTAAAGTGACTTTTACTCATACTTAAGCCCCCTAATTCACTGACTAGAAATATACTTGCTGTTAATGATGGAGAAAGTACTCAGATCTACAGTTTCCAAGTAAAATCAAAATGTTACTCAAGTAAAAGTACACAAGTATTAGCATCAACATATAGCCTACCTAAAGTACAGAGGGAGATCTGTAGGTGGAGATAGCAGGTCAACATCATCTAAAAGCTGGGAACTGAAGATTAATCTGAAATGCAGTTTAGCACTGTGTCAAGTTTTCTTATCATAAATAAATTTGTAATAAACATTGTGTTTTGGTTAGGCGAATGAAAGTATAAGGGATTAGAAAGTTATGATAGAAGCGTATGATGGCCATACCCATGTTCTAATATGTTATAAGTTGTTGCAACCATTCCTTACATAAAATTGGTCGTTAATTGATCAAAATGATCAGAAACCCCTCCAAATTTCCTCATGAAGACACCAAGACCTTTGAGGAACACCATAGAAAAACTCACTATGTGATTTGTTATAGCGAACATGATTTGAAAGCCTTAGGCATCTACTTTGTGGTTTGAAGTTTCACTCGATTCAAAACCCAGCTACAGCCTCTTAAAGACAGTAAAGTTGTCCTGGCCATCCTGCGGGTCACAGAGGGTTGTGTACATTGCTTTAATGTTGCTTTAATGTTTCAAAGTCGGGGGTTATTTATGTATTTAAAAAAAAATATATATATATATAGATGTATATATAGATGGATAGCTTGGGAATTTCACCAAATAATCAATCATTTCTTGTCTTGATCCATAATTAAAATAATACACCATGATTTATTTATTTACATTTTGTATTAATTTGAATCTGCAATGTAACTAGTAAATAAAGGTATCAAATACATGCAGTGGAGTAAAAGTATAATATTTCCCTCTGAAATTTAGAGGATTAGAAGTATAAAGTAAAATGGAAATATTCAAGTAAAGTACAAATACCTCTAAATGTACTTAGTTACATTCCACCACTGCTTGCTGTCACTGACGTTTGGATAATGTCATCGTTAGCATGTGAAATAGTCTAACTAGCTAAACGGCATAGTTCTACTCAACTCAACTTTTTGTTTACAGCACCTTTCATACAATCTTGCGGCCCAAAGTGCTTGCGGCCCAAAATGTTAAGAAAAAATAAGTCACTACAATAAACAAACACAAAAGGATCAAAAGTCATATGAAAACAACGATTAAGACTTAAACTAAGGCAACAGAGGACATTAAGTTAAATCCAGGCTTAAAAGATATCTTTCTTTTAAAAATGAAGTGGAGCCCTGCAGATCCTCAGGCAGACTGTTCCAGAGACTTTTTCTATGTGGGCTTCAAAGCTGAGGTCAGAATCCAAGATAACTCCAAGGTTTTTGACCTGCTCCCAGGTAGGGAAGGCTAATGAAGGTGTACAAACTCTCTGTGGGCTTTTGCCCCAACTATTATGATCTCTGTCTTGTCTAGATTCAGTTATAGGACGTTTCTTATTAAAGCAACAGTTATCACTGTTTGGAAGTGGAGATTTGAGGCACTTCGTGGAGCCACAACATGTCTCTTCACGTCGCTTTTCTGTCCTCATTACACTGTAGTTTCAAGCCTGAGGTGGTGCAGAGCAGCTCCAGTGCTAAGCATCATCGCCATGGTCCCAGTGAAGGATCCCAGAGGGCTGGAGCCGCAGCCCTGGCCAGGATTGAACAGCATCCACGGCCAAAGGTCTACACCTCTCAGGACGCCATCAGGAACCAAGGTGAGACAAACCACCCTAATCCAACACGGGTTCACATTAAAATGAGTTTAAATCAATCCCCTCCTGACTGCACGGTCAAACCCTTGAGAATCTCTGAGTCAGCCGCCGACCATAATTACCAAGTAAGGTTTAGCCAACTACATTGTCTCTGACCACAACCATGTCCTGAACAGTGAATGCAAATTGTTACCATCAAATCGGAGATACAGGATTCCACGATGTGACGATAAAGAGTTATCTTACAAAGTATCGTTACTTTTTTTGAATAATGAGATGTGCGTGCTTTGAGTAATGTTGCTTTGCTTCATTAAATGCAGTTGTCAGAAGAGGCTTGGGGTTATGGAGCCCTAATTAAACCCAGTTCATGTTCGGGCTGATGCCAGCAGACAGACAGTAATATTTGTTTGAATCCAGCACAATTATCCCTGACACTTTGTGTCAACTTACTAATTGTCTGTATTTGTAGTCTTTTATTCTTTTACAGACAAACACTACTATATTCTCCTCCTTTAAAAACAATTGAATCACAATTAAACGGCTTAACTCGTATACATACTCATAAAATACATATAACTATCATCATATAATTGTTTTTATTTTAGGCTGTAGTATAAGTTTGGTAAAAAAATACCAATTTAGTTTTCTATTGCTGATTATCTGTTGGCATGTTAAATACGCTGGTTACTAGAAATTAAATATATTTGCATGATTTCCTGTATTTGCTTGTAGTCCGAAAAGAACTGGAGGCGGCTTCAATGGCTGAAAAAGAAAAGACGGATACAGAAGAGGTATGTCTGACTGATTTGTACGGTGTTTCTGAAATGACGACATTAACATTATATTTGGCTCACAGCGATTTAATCTGAAGATAATGGTAAATGACAATTCTTTCCAGAGATCCAAAGTTCCAGTGATAGATCCCGCCTGTCTTTCAGTGTCAGGTGTGTATTTCACCTGTCCGCTAACTGGAGCCACTTTAACTAAGAGTGAGAGGGAAGTACACATTAAAGAGGCCATTTTAATGGTACGTCTGAAGATATTGTTACTTGTTGATTCAGCTCAAATTACATCTTGTGTGCAACATAATACTTAACCTGCATATGACTACATGTTGTTCTACTGAGTGTTGTTGTACTCTGTTTTTACTGTCAGCGGTTTGAGGAGGATGCAGTCGAGGCCTCTGTTATGATGGTGCACACATTTAACAAAGACAGAGAGAAAGTAAAGGCTGCTGTGGACATCATAAGCAAGTAAGACACGTGGCGATTGTTGATCATCACGCTGACTTTGACTTTGACTTGTATCGAATGTCTTTTTAAAATTTTTATTTGAAGCCTCTATTTAGGTTTTCAAATGAACTTTGAATGTCTGTCGTCATATTTGTAATCTCCAAATAGTATAATACTAATATTAATTGTGTCGCCTAATCTTTGTCTGCAGCAATACAAGGTTAAACTGAATGACCTGCAAATGATCAAATAAAAAAGCTGCGCAGCTTTTAAATGTTGATGTTGATTCAAGATTATGAACAAAGCTCAACACCGTTGGGAACAGCCCTAGTTACTTCATGTTTCTTCATTGTTTTGTCAACAGGTATATTGAGAATATATGCAAGAATCCCACAGAGGAGAAATTCAGGAAGGTTAAACTCAGCAACAAGGTGTACCAGGTGAGTTTGAAGCTGTGGTCTCTCAGTGCTGTGGATGTAATCCCTTTGAGTTTAAGCATTCTTTAAGCATTTCTTTGCATTTCTTTTATATCCTTCTTTTCATGTATTTCAGGAGAAAGTGCGTTGTTTGGAGGGAAGTAGGGAGTTCCTCGAGGCCGTGGGCTTCACAAGCATTATGCTTCCTGTAGAGGGTCAAGGTAAATGAATCCTGTCGCTTGTGATAAACACGTTTCTTATCTGTTGTCACAGTCGACCTGGTAAACACATTTAATCATTAGCACTCAAGTCAGTTATCACATATTCTGATTTGTGTCTTTCTTGGAGTACAGAGGAGGACGAGGAGTTCCTGGTGTTACTAGAGTATAGTCCCGATGCCCTGGAGTTAATGCAGGAGAGGAGAGATCGTCTGCAGAGAGGAGAGCCTGTCAGAGCTCAGCTGGACAGACAGCCTCAAGCATTCAGATCCTCTCCCAACGCCCAACGCTTCGAGCTGCCGCCAGAATTTTACAACCTGACAGCGGAGGAGCTCAAGAAGGAGCTACAGCAGAGGTAGAGACCAGTGGATGGTACAGCATATGTTATAGGAACTACACTTATAAATGCATCCTGGAGGTAAATGCTTTGTTACAACCCTGACGATGCGTTCTGGATCAGCTGAAGCGGTCAGATAGCAGTCTTTGACCGACCTGTGCAAAAATAAAACAATAAGTTTATTCCAATTTTGTAATTTAGAGGAGGTGCATCCTCTCCAAATATATACACAATGTCTTGTACACATGTGATTGCAGAGAAACTGCATTGTATTCTCTGATTGTGGTAGTGATGCCAGGACGGTAGAGTAAAGATCAATTGCTAATATTTAACACTCTTTGTTAATATGTGATTATGCAACCCTGATTTATTGGGCTTGATTAAATATTGCACAAGCATTAATAGGCTGTTACAAAACAACCACATAAATGTCTGCACATAATTTCTGTGGTTGGTTAAAGCTGGTGTTCTACACAACTTCCCAATAATAAACGAAACGGGGACATCTTCTAGACCCGTGCTATAGAGGATGGCCTGTGGCTGCAACGAACAAAATGCCAGAAGAAGAGCAGATGTAATGATGCTCATGATTGTTAATATCATCAAAACATCTCCCATCAATAATATATGATAATGGACCCCGTCAGTACTACCCTATTTTATGTGCTCCCTGAGTCTAGCCACGGAAATACCAAAGTGTGCGTCAGGTACACCTCCCCGGACCGTGTTCTGGTGGTGTTTGTCCATCATTTATTTTAGAGAACCTGCCTTCAAAGACCCGCGTGTCTTGTGTGTGTTTCCCAGGAGTGAGTTGGTGGAGAAGAACGCCATGATGCGCACTAAAGCCATGAGGGAGAGAGAGGAGCAGAGGGAGAGAAGGAAATACAACTACACTCTGCTCAGGATCAGACTGCCTGATGGAAACCTGCTACAAGGTAAGAGTATTCAGAACAAAACATATTGAGTTGTTGAAAAGCCCTGATATGGAAGTGAGTCAGTAAAGATGGTGTGTGTGATTGCAGGGACCTTCTATGCATGGGACCGGTTGCCGGTGCTGTTTGCGTTTGTACGGGAGTCCCTGGTGAACGGCTGGCAGCCCTTTGAGCTCATCGCTCCTGGAAGTCAGAAGCTACAAGAGTCTGAAGAAGTCGCTCTTGCAGAATGTAACTTGGTGAGTGGAAACCAGCTGTTTGAATTCAATTAATAAAAGTGTATATTTGAGGCCAGTTTTTTAAGAATAAGTCTTTAATTAGGTTTGGACCTTTAATTAGGTTTGGACCAATATGTAGTATTTTCTTTTCACAATAAGAAAAATACAGAATACAGCTGATTTATATTTAAATAATTCATCCAGTAAAAACGGCAAACATTTGTTGTTTTCTTCGTTTAATTACATCGTTGTATATTGAATAATTTTGAGCTTTAGTAATTCATGTCATTATTTTACTGTCTAATATTAAAGAACCAAAAAAAACAATATAATGTCAAAAAAAATAATAATAATTGTGAGTTGCAGGTCCAATGCAAACCATGGTGTCGTCTTTATACAATCCAGAAGTTAATATCATATTGTTCCTGTATGTTTTTAGGTCCCTGCAGCTCTGCTCATATTTGCCTGGGATGCAGCTGTACAGGCGGATATTGCAGCCGCAGGTGGAAAGAGCCCCGCCCTCCTCAAACCCGACCTGTTGAAAACCATTCGGACCCTCAGCTGAGCCGTACACACTGTCCCTGAACTCGCCCTGCTACCTCCCCCCCTCTGGCACTACTGGGGTGGAATTGCTCCTTAACAAACTAGCGATACGTTTATTTTTCACAAATGCTAACTTAAAAGTCGGTAGCAGTGATAGACTAGGGGCAACTTCACCTTAAAGCGTTTGTTTTGCTGAGCATACCCCTTCTCTATCCATGTGGGGATAATGTCACCTCTCGGCAGCACATTGTACGGAAGACAGCACGACTAACAGAGAATGTCCATGCTGTAGTAAGAAGCAGTGCTCTGTGCGCTTACCAACAATATCTACCGGTCAGGTATACTTCACTGTGGCATGTTGAGAGACCTTGTTTTAACTGTGTTCCACCCCTTGTTTGACGTAACACAGTTGGATTAACAGTGTGGCTGTTCAGTCATGTAGAGAAAAATCAAGAGTAGTAAAGCCAAGTTTTGCACTTGTATTTGGTGTCTCAGCACCGAGCTTCTGTCATTTAAAAGCTGCTGGGTGTCTGTGCGCTGGCTTAGACTTGATATGCTATTAGTTTTTGTCTGGCGGTGCTTAAGTTTAAACGGTGTTTTGTTTGTCAGCTGATGGTCCGGTGTGATACGAGTCTGGCTTGCCCGTTCGTCTCCTTCAGTGACCTTTCACTCGTTGACGTAAAACAGACTTCTTCTTTGATAATTAAAACTTCAAATGTCATTTCTATTTATGCGTATGAGCATAAACTCTAATCATAATCAAACATCAGAGAGCGCTAACCTCCCACAAGCAATTTCCAATAAAAAAAGTGTGTATCCGCCCCCGTGCTTCGGATCCTCTCCAACATTTAATGGGTTCTTCTTAACCCCACATGGTCAGACCAGTCGCTTTTCCGTAAACCTGCTGACAAGGCAAACAAACTGATAACAAAACCTTCTCGGTGAAGGTAAGAAGTGTTAGCCACGTGATGGTGATGCTATAGCCAACAGAACTTGCATTTGACCAGTTTTAAGCACTTTTCAGTATTATTTAAAACTTTATAAAACACTAAAGAGTGGCCTCAATGTACAATTAATTTAAAAGGCTAACTGCAGAAGCTTTATGTAACCAACTTGCTCTGGCATGCAGGCAGGCATGAATTACATTTCTGTTGTTAAAACTGGCAGCGCGGACGTGTGTTGTCTTAAAGTCATGCATTTGTTTGTATCAAACACATTTCCTTGGGATAAAAAAACAAAACAGAAAGGCTCCATACTTCAAACATGGTGGAAGTGGCATCTGAATGCAATGATTTACCCCTAAATGTTTTAGATCCACCCTTGAAACATGTCAATGAAGGTTAATATACATTTATTTTGGTAGTGGTTTTGCTGTATATGAATCCATACCAGGTACATCTGTAAAAGCTAATTATAGCTGCTTGTGATGGGTTAAGATGACAACGACCTACCTCTCCAATACATCCCAAGTGAGTTGTACACAAACGTGGCAGAAATGGATAGTCTAAAAGTCCTGTATTTGGGGTTTTCTTACACCGTAGAAATAATTGTCACCGCTTTAAACCCATACTGATATTAATTGCACACCAAAAATGGAACACCTGTGCAACTGCTGGGTGATCATTTGATGTCAGGTGTGATATTTGACTGCATCCCAGCATTTGTGAGGCCATAAGCAACATTTCTGCACTCCTCTGCTGTCTTGTGTTCAATAGAAGGTTGTAAATGTTCCGCACTGTAACCTTATTTAAATAATTAGTGAGACGTTGTGATCTGTCCACATGGTCTAAGTTGTATTCTGTTGTTTTTCAACCTGCCTGTAATAGAGATTGCTTGCATTGCATCATAGCGTTTGTTTAATAAACAGTTATGAGGCGAGTCTGTTTAACTTCAATCTGCGCCTAAAGGGAAGCTACTTTACAATCCAATAACACGACGTATACAACAACCATACCGATGTTCCTAAAAACCTTTCAATAGAAATGTTTTGTATTTGTGTTGCACATGTGTTTTAATATTACTCCTCTGAAAATGAACATAATTTACGGTATAACATTTGTCAGCCTTCATCCAAAGTGGAAAGTTCTAGTCTGATGAGAACAAATTAGATCGTTATGAAGCTAAACCTTGTTACTCTACACATCAACAGGACACACTTTTCCCACCATGAATCCCTGGTGGTGGCAGCCTTGTGTTGTGTGAATGCTTGTTTTGTTGGCCCTGCCTCAGACTGCAGAGGAACTATGACTTGTGAAGAGACTTCGAAGCAATTGGCTGCCAGCAATCCCATAAGTCTTAAAGCCGACACTGTTCATAGTTTAGCAATCGAGCCGTTTAAGAAAAATATATTTTACCAAAATTGCAGTACCCATATTATTTAACTTGACAAAGTTGCCTCTATAAAACATTTACTTCATGGGTTGAATAGTTATCATTCTGATGATCTGTTTTTAGTCTCATTACATCCACTGTTGAAAAGCTCCAGAGCGGGGGCGTCAATCTCAGAGCCAAAATTAACAGGGTCAACATTTATTGAACAGGATAGACATTGGATAATATTCATATTATCGCGGGGCCACTTCCTTGAGTTTGACATTTCTGCACTAGAGGATCTCCAATATATACTTAAACCTTTTTGGCTTTTCAATCATTTTAGCAGGTTAATGCATAAGTTGTAGCACCGGTGAATTATTTCCCCGAATTTTGGAAGTTCAACTTCAGCTCCGATATAAACAAGATAATAAGAATGAGCCAAATATTGACCCTCAGACCCTTAAGGTCATTGCAGCATAAACCTCATTCATTCTTTCATATCAGGCTTTCAAGCAAGAGCCCTGGCTTCAAAATGGTAGTTTACTATTTTCCACCAGATTGAGCCATTTTTTCACATGTGCTTCCCCCCCCCCCCCCCTGGTTTCCTCTTCTAAGGCTATTGCTGCTGTATTGTGTGTATTATGCAATGCATCAAAATAATTGTTGCTCATCATTGACATATCCTAGACTGTGAAAAAAAAAAACAGGAAATACAATTTGTTCCCCTTAAGAATAGTGGTATTGTGTAAACAAAACCTTTTTTCTTTTAAGGTTTAACAATCTGAAACTTATTTTAAGACATCAAGGCAACTTTCTTTTGTTTTCAAACACAGGTTCAACATTCATGTCTCAATCAAAACATGATCCTGAGAAGTAATATGAGCGACTGTCAGGATGCTGTTAGTGTCACGCTACAAAAGGCACCCAGAAGAAGTGGCGAGGAATGAATGGAATATAAAAGTGCAGTACTTTTATTCATGTTTAATGAACTTATGCAGTTCAAGTATTGTTGAAAAAAATACATATTTATAAAACATTGTGGAACTGGACCTATCTAGCAACTACTCCAGTGAGTTGTCAGAGTTAGAAATTGCAGAATAAATGCACCCATTGAAATTGAAGGGAAATGTACAGATGGACTTATAGCCTCTCATTTCCCAACTCTTATTTCTGGTAAACTATATATATATATATACACACATACACACACACACACACACACACACACACATACATTTATACTAGAAGATATCCAATAATCTTCATGAATTCAACATTTCAAGAACTGTAAAGAATGCCGATTTTGATTTCTTGGATGCTTCCTCCTGTACATTGGACATTTCTGTTCTGCTCTTCCTCCCTCTGCCCAACCCAATCTGCTGTTGCTAAAGCAGTGCTGTGAGTCTTTAGAGGCCAATGCCAAACATGCCCGACATAATGAAAATTGGACAAAACTGCCCTCCATAATCAAGTCACACTCCTGATTTTATGCACAACTAAATTTTACAGGCAAGATGACTCCTGACTCATTAAAAAAGAAAAAAGAAAAAGGTGCGATGGTACTCATAATACTGAGCAGAATCCACCTGCAGCGAGTTGCCTGTACCAAAGTGTGCTGCTTCATCTCGAAGACTTGATTCTGTCTTGGACACAGTAGAGTTCAGAACCAGGAAGGAGAATTTATGAGGGAAACGGTGTCGCTTGG
This sequence comes from Cottoperca gobio, assembly GCF_900634415.1. Lineage (NCBI taxonomy): Eukaryota > Metazoa > Chordata > Actinopteri > Perciformes > Bovichtidae > Cottoperca > Cottoperca gobio. The sequence continues at coordinate 22,185,572 of NC_041358.1, forward strand.
TTAGTGGAGGCGGCCTATCCTGTCCTCAGGCAGTGGCAAGTGTCGGAGCAGCGCTGGCCACGGGGAGAGCAGCTGTGTCAGTGGGGGTGACTTCCATCACACTGTCTCCATCACTGGAGGAGGTCTTTCTGTTTGGGGCTAGAAAGTAATGTTTAAAATCAGGTTTCATTTGGATAATGAAAAACATTTACACATCAATTTAAACCTGGATACTAATCAAGAATAAGGCTGCACCTAACAATTATTTAAATAATGGTTCTGTTTTCACCTTGCTGAGTCTGTGTGTCATCATCACAAAATGTGCTACTGTAGCGGGAACAACCACAGAAGCAGTTTTGAGTACTTTGCGAGGTGTGTTTATATTTATGTGGACAGATTTTGACGCTGCAAATAGCACAACAACAAAGTAAGATGTGGTCACTAAAGGTTTGTAGTTTTATTATCGATTAATCTGCCTGTTTTTTTGGTTATTTATAGTTTGGGATAGACATTTTTCAAATATTTTATAGACCTTAAAGCTTTTACATTAGCTGTCAGTCCAAAACCTAAAGATATTTAGTTAAATAAGACATAAAACAAAGAAAAGCAAGAAGAACAAATGTTTAATTTGCGTTTTGAAACCACCTCCCGACTGGAGTTGGATCAACTAATTTGCCTGCTTTCAACATAAGTCTGCACAACACATTTGAGCTCTAGGAGGTTTGCACATCAGTTATGACCCACTAGAAGTATGTGGTAGTGCATGTACCTGCAGAGACCCTGCCCCCTGCCTGCAAGTTATTTTCTTTTTGCTGTGTTTTGAATGTTTCTGGGCACCAACCTCTATACAAATGTAGCAACCAGGTGTCAGATCGTAAGCATGCATCCAAGAAGAAGCTACTATGGCAGACACAGTGCCAAAAAACACAAATATAGTGATGTGAAACACCAATCAGAAAGAGATTGCTCCAAGGTTGGCATTTACCCGCTGGCGAGCACCATAACACTTATTGAGCTGGGGAGGAGGGGCCAACTTTTGGTTGTGTTTACAAACCGAAACCAACAAATCTTACAAGTTTTTCCATAAAATCTCAGAAAGAATGAGTGTATCTATTCAAATTAAGTGATGACAACACTGATATATTTGTAATAGGAGAATGTGACCAGCTCTTCTAAGCAATACGTCCTTGGGCATAAGTCTTACAATCATTGTGCAACATTTTAAATTGAATCTTAGAATAAACATTTAAAGTTTACAATCCCAGCTTTTTTTTCATCCCATGTAACTCACCATTCTGGGTGGAGATGAGGACACAGTCTTCCTCGTCGTCTTCCTCAGTGTCAGCTTGAAAACCCTCTGCCTCTATTGCTTCCGTCTGGCAAATACAGGGATATAAGAACATTTGAGACAGAGATAGGCTACAACAGCATGTGCAAAGCATATTTCAATTAGATCTTTAAAAAGATACCAAAAAGGGTGAATAAACTAAACACACAACAAAATGCAGCGGTAAGGTCTGCATGGTAATTAAGAAATTGGTTTTAGTGCGTTTCTCTACCTGCTCGGGGTCAGTACATCTCTTCATGAACTTTGTAATTGACATGCTGCCTGTGCTCTTCCTTTTGTTGGAGGATGAAGATGTGGTGGAGGAGGTCTGTGGGGTAGTGGGAGAGTTTCCCTGAGAGCCTGTGGCTACCTGGGGTTCTTCACGGGACTCTTCTCGAGCTCCTGTGGTGAGGTAGGTCCAGTGGCAGGGCACGGGAAGAGCCTCCTGCCCAACACGGGACAGGACCTCTGTGTGCACGTACCAGCAGCAGCGTCTGTAGGTCGAGCGCTTCTCATAAACAGCATTGCTCTTTATGAGGCGCTTCACCTGTATTCTGATGAAAGAGGGAGCGGAAAAAAAAGTCAATATAACTGACGTAAAACTAAAAACATCAGCACCCTTGAATTTAAAGGTTTTACAATAAAAGCTTTCATGAGATGTTTTAGGTGGTAAATTAGTTTGAGTCAGTAAATGATGATTATCATCAAGAAGGGTTTTAAGGGTTTGTGTATTTGTGCCATTTGGTGCACGTAATGTGGAACCAAAGTGCACAAATACGAGTTCAGTCTGGAAACTTTTAGCAGTCAGCGTTAGCAACATGTGATGAGGTTAGCACAACAAGTTGATTGGCGTGCGAGTCAGCCACACCACGGCAAGTGCAAATGAAATGCTGGAGGTGGAAGACACACCTGTGGGTTTCCTGTCAGCTACCAGAGCAACAGAGAGAGAGTTGTGAAAAGGACCAGGATGTTGTATCTGCGTTGCGCCACCATTATAGGGGATGTAAATGGAAACGCACTCTTGATGCAGAATTGTCATTAGTCTATGTACTTTGGTATTTTTTATTTCATAGCATAAGAGATATTTTTTCATATTATAGCATATTGTGACCCGTTGCCTTTTGGAAATGTTTGTTCAGGTTTTCGACCTTCTCACGATCAGAACATCTCTTCATGAACTTGGTGATTGACATTCTGCCTGTGCTTTTACCCATTTGAAATGATCTATCTTTATAACAAAGATAGCGTACCAAAGTTGCCAGAGGACAAAATTCCACCTCAGTCCCCAGCAAGAGGGTTGTGTCCGTCTTTGACATTAAAACATTTGTCTTTCCCCCCCCTGCTGTATGAAAGTGCACCAAACCATGACTTCTGTGCCCCGTTACACCCCTATTATCAAGATATCAGAAATGTGTTTTGTTTTAGTATTGGTTAAGAAAATTGTACTACTTAAATCATTTTATTGTTTCACCTTGTGGGGATGTTTTCTGCTGGGCTCTGAGGGCTGGACAGTTCAGGAGGTGATGAGCAGGAGGAAGTGGACTGCTGACGACAGAACTCCTGAAACTCAGTGATGATCACTTTGCTGCTGTTCATATTGCCGTGCAGCAGAGGCAGCAGCCGACAGAGTACTGTGGGAGAAAAGAGCATTACAGATTTTTTTTAGAATACATAAGCTCAGAAAAAAATAAAAGATTGTTACAAACTCATTATAACTGACAAACTATACACAGCATCATAACTTCCATAGAAATACATTTTGATGCCTCTATAGAAAGCTTTTATCAGTTAGAAATGTGTACTTTTTATTAACCAAATTGCAATTGCCTATTACTAACTGACAACTGGAAATAAACTCAGTTTACCCATAAAAAAGACAGCCCATTTAGACCGGTATAATTAGAATCTTTCATTATGTAATAAAAGTCAAAGTCATTGTGATTTACAGCGGTGGGTTGTGATTGTTGAACCAGCTGTATCATACTCTAGTGAAGCACCATCAATCCACTGCCAAAATAGGATGGTAAATACTGTATCTCACAAAATGTTAGCATACAATATACATAATATAATATAATATAATGCACAGTATTTCTGAGGAAAATGCAATAAGGTGCACACAATTTGCGATATCCCATATCAAGACAAAGAGCTAAACATTTTCAAGACACTAACCTAAATATACCCAAATACACTCAAAATACAAGGGTTGTACCGAATGTCTTTTTGTTTTTGTTGTTAATTAGAAACTGAACAATTTGTACAGCAGGAAAAGCACAGGTGTAAATAATCACATTAACGATGGCTTCATTCCATTAAGTGTCCGAGTAAGCCATGTCAGTGACTGAGCATGCACAATACTAGAGCCCTGGAACTGGCTCACCTAAACTGAAGATCGATGGGCAGTTCATTGCGCCCCTTCACATTTGAATGCGTCAGAGACGCAGAATGTGTGCCTCTCAACACCACTGATATCACATAAAGAACAGCTGTTCTCCGAAAAATCTAAGTAAATCACTTCACACACTTACATTGTGCTTCCCTCTGGCGCTTCTGTGAAATCTCCTCTGGGCCGGGGCTGTTGTCTACCTTGGGTAAAGGCTCGACCAGACACAATGCATAATGCTGGAAGAATTGCAAACCAGGTCCTTCTCCCTCCCAGACGCAGCCCCTCACCACTGGGTCCAGCACCTTCATCTTCTTCTTGGTAGACATCAGCTCATCCCACTCCCTTGCTTTCACTTTCTGACGTAGTTTCTGCTTCTCCATGTCACCACCCTCCTAGGAGGTTGCATGTGTGTTAATAGTGGCGCAAATAGAAAACAGAAACTTGACAAAAATCCAAACGCCAGTCTGTCAAATCAAAAAGTACTTAAAAACAACACATACTGCAGCTCCCTTCATACCTCTGCTTCTAGAGCACATTCATCGTCTGAAAGGTAGCCATGAGGAACAAAGAAGCCGTCGTCATCGTCATCATCTTCACCTCCTTCCTCCTCATCTTCCTGAAAATGATCAACAATTCAAAGTCATATATAGAAAACTATTATATCAGGATGAACTCCATGAGAATTTAATTGCCTTTATATTTTTTAAGTTACATTAATGTTACATGCAGGTGCATTTAGTAATATCCGTTATTCTATAAAATGGTCATTGTTTGCAACCGTTCTTTCAGTTTTAAGACCCTACAAGTTGGTGCTTTGGTTGGCAACTACATAACAATTTTAGATGCCAGGGTACATAGAGGTACTTTTGCATGCGTTTTAAACTATAATACTGGACAATAATATAGATACTATTAAGTACTATTTAAGTAAAGAAATAAAGGAATGGGCATAGGTTTTCACCCTCCAATGAAACTCACCCCTTCACTATGTGACAGGGATTCGCCGGGTTCCTCTTCCTCCCATTCGTCATCACTGTCCACTTCATAGTCCAACACATCCTGTGGTGACGGAACAAAGCGATTCGTGTCACAGCTACTCAAATACAAATATTCTAAATTAAGTCAAAATATTGAATAAATAAATCTTAAAAGTGATTGAAAAGCATAGCTATGTAATCTGGGTTCTCAGTTGATAGACATCTGCGTTACATTTTTTTACATGCTAATATAATCCATTTGATCAACCATGAGAAAAGTAAGCAAACAGATTGATGCCTTTGCCAAATCATTTCACCTTGTCTCGTCTGAGGGGGCAGCGAGGTGAGATGTGTGAACTTTTCTTACTCCAGGTGCCCCAGTATGCTGGACGGTGGTTTGCATGGAACTGCAGCAGCTTCATGGATCCATAACGTTTACGATCCGGCACACCATCTGGTTTAGGCACTTCTACAGTTAAACACTCACTGTGAAAACAGTAGACATGGGGGAAGAAGATAGAAAGAATATTTTACTATAAAGCTACAGGAAGGTAATACATGAACAATGCTGCACAAAAGGGTTAATGTAACAGAATAATCCAACAGCCGTTAACATTTACAAACAATTCATAATTGGTTTGGAAAGCGCAGTTGTTGTTGTTGAGCTTCTTCATATCGAGTCTTGCATGGTCAAAAAACATTCTATTAAAAGGATTAACAAGCTCAGGGTTTCTGCCAGTGTATTGCAAGCCCGGCGGTTCTAAATTGACTCTTTGACGGGCCTAGATGTCCGATAAACAGATTATTATTTTTATCTATTTTATCATAGAGATCGGACAAACAGATGATTCGAAACTTGGCCGCTGAGATAAGGACTTAGCCATGGTACATGGGCTGGCTGCTCTACCAGGTGCACTTAAAATGTGTTTGTAAGATGTTTCTTTTTTTTATACAAGTAGCTAGCTCATTAATTGGAAAAACTTGGTGCGTCAGTAGTGTGTGCAATGCTAGCAAGTGCGGTTGAGAGAGAAAAAGAGAGCGTGCGTGTGTCTCTCAACAGTATCGTTAAATCTGTGAACTTAGCAATGCAGTGTGTGTACAGTTTATTTGTCGGCGAATTAATGCTACAACTCCTAAAAGACCCAAGCCAAGTTCCATCATGTCTAGCCAGCTGATTAAAAGGGAAGAGGGTTAGCCCTGAAGATAGCGACAGCGGCTCAGGCTCACTTAAGGTGGGCTGACCGTTACGGTGGACCAGCTATTTTTATTCAGCTCATACTGGTATTTTCCTAGTCATTATACTACTACCATGTATCGATTTTTATCAGTAGAGTGCACACAAAACAAAAAAATAAAAAGGACAATTGTCATTTTTGGCAATAAATATAGAAGTTTCTTAACCATGGGGAAAACTATTCCCAGTCTTACCAGAGAATATCCAGTCTGTCTAGGATTGGTGGGTCCTGAGCTGCGGGGTGCATGCCCAATCCAGTCTTTAAGTCCATTCAAGTTATTAGCAGGGTTCAACAAACACTGGTCCAGTTCCTCCAGAACAGAGTCCTCACACTGAACCCGACATAGTGGTGCCAGAGCCATGTGTTCTTTTATCTCAAATGGAGCAAACTTCCCACATGCAGCTGCAAGTGTCTAAAAGAGCAAAGTTGCAGTTATATTATTTGTATTTATTCATTCAGTTGACAGACTATCTTAGTTAAAAGTGGGTTTACACGGATCAGAGAATATTATGCATCTCAAATCAAGCAATAAAACCCTGTGACCCTGTAATCAAGTTAATGTTGATTAAGATCATCGCTAGCTTTGTATCTTCATGCTACTACAATACAGTCAAATAAAAAACAGTAGTTATGAACAAACAGTTTATCGAGCAATAGACGAAGTGAATAAAACAAAATATATATATATATAAATAAATATATATTAAAAAAACAAAACATATATATTCTGTAATATCTACTAACCTTTGGAGCCTGTTGGATCTTGGGTTTCTGCAGAAAACGTGTAATCCCAGCTTTCTCCGCTTTCAGGCGCTGTAAACATACATTGGTTTAAAAAAAACGATTCAGTAAAACGCAAATCTGGAACACAACATTTTGCAGCTTCTACTTACGCATTTAACAAACATTTCCAAATGAACTTACATCCTTCTCTTCTTTCAACCGTTTCTCATCCTCCTTCATTTGCTTCTCCTCTTCTTTCTTCCGTTTTTCTTCAAGCTTTGCCCTAAAGCAATTTCAAAGTAAATTATTTAGCAAACAAAAATGTGTTATGGCATTTATAACAAACACCGACTTATGGAACTGAAAATATGCCACATGGTTAACACCCGAGTGAGTAACAGGGACTCACTCTTGCTTTGATTTCCGAAGCTCCTCTTTTGCTTTTAACTTGTCTGCCTTTTCTTTATCCTCCTTCTCTTTTTTCTCTCGTTTCTCTCGCTCCTCTTTTTCTTTTTTCTCTCGTTTTTCCCTTTCTCTCTCATCCTTTAGCCTGCGAGCCTCTTCTTTCTTTTTCTCTTTTGCAGCTTTAGCCTCTTCCTTTTGGAGTTCTTTCTCCTGCCGCAGCCGATGCCTCTCCTCTTCTTCTTGTACATTCTACAAATGCAAATGTTGAGTCAGTTTTTCCTCTTCTACTTAAACAGTTTGAATAAATCAGGTTGTGTTGTTAGAAATACTATTAAATAGACAGAGCTATAAACAGATTTGATATGGAATTCAAACCCCACTTGCAGTGTATACATCAAAAGTCCCACCTTCAATGAGCGTCTTTTGATCTTTTTCTGATCTGATGGTATCTTGGGGGTGGTCTTTGGCTCCTATGAGTATAGGCAAAAAAAAAAAAACACACACAAAAAACATAATCATTGTCAAATGGGTTTTACACAATGACATCTAGCCTAGTCAATGATTTATTTGCATGCTTTATAGCTGACAATTATTGAACTATTGTTTATTATTTTAACTATTATTGAAACCTTCATACTGTGAGTGTTTCACAAATACTTTCGTGTGTTAATATCTATAATATATCTGAAAGCCTGTACAGACTTCAAAAGTCTGTCACATTATAAATAAAATGTATTTGTATGTGATAAGAGCAGTGAAAACAATATGTACACTAATAATGACTGATCAATCAATTGTTATTCGTTTTCATGAGCGAATATTAAGAAATTATTAACAAGTTACAAATTGTATTAATGGTAGAAAGCAAATTCTTATTAAAATGTCTAATCACTAAACTACTAACAGCTTATTGTTTGAAAACACTAATTTCATCACACTTGTGTTACAATAATGTACTTTGTGATACACAATTTGTTTGTATGCAGATAGATTATAAAACGAACTCTTAAGAATATTAATAAATGTATATTATGTGATATTGCATCAGTTAATACTACAAATCCCAGAGAGGGATAAAAAACAGGCAATAGGAGGTGTACATACTGTTGTAGGTGTACTAATGGGTGTAGGGCCATCATTTTTGGACTTCTCTGGTGAGCTTTCAGATGTGGGGCTGACTGATGAAGTTGACAGCATGGACCTGTTTCCTGACTCATCCTGCTCCTCTGGCTCACTTTCAGAATCCTGTGTTGTGTCAAGCTGAGATATAGATGTCTGATTGCCATCTTCTTCCTCTACCTCTTCTTCTTCTTCTTCTTCCTCTACCTCTTCCTCTTCTTCCACCTCTTCCTCATCTGTGTTGACTACTGAGCTGTCTAAAGTGTGTGTTTTAAGAGTGCTGGATTTCTCCGAAGACGCAGTTTTATCTTTGCCCAGAAGCTTGTCTTTTGCAGGGAGGCGGGGAGAGGTGGTAGCAGGTGACACAAGGCGCTTTACAGGAGACGAAGCGCTGTCCGCTGTCAGATCTATAACCATGTTCTCATCTGAGGAGGCAGGGCGCCTACGGCTCAGGAAGCCATCAAGGGGCCCACGACCATTAACCAAGGGTGGTCCACTGTGTATAGGGAGTGCCACGGACTCATTCTCATTCTCCCTGTCCGAGTCTCCTGGTTTGGGGCAGGCATGTGCACAGGGTCGTTTAGGCGGTTGGTTTTCTTTAGGTTCAGGGTTCATGCGCTTAAATGGGAGACGAGCTGCAGGCAGAATTAAAAAGAACGGTCATTATAATGGCTGTTGTGTAGTATCTTTCTGCATAATGTTGAACAGATGATTGGGCTATTGCACAATTGTTTATCAAAATGCAGTGTGAGACCAACGGAAATTAAACAAGTTACATAAAATTATGCTTAAGTTGATGAATGTGTTAACTGAGGCTAAATATATGCAAAACTGGGGAAAAATCAACAGAAAATCATTAAGGCAATGTTAATGTCTGGTAAGAAATTGATAGTATTAAAGTCATCAGTCCTCCATGATAGATTATCATCTATAGCAGGGGTGTCAAACTCAATCAGAGGGCCAAAAAAAATTAACTGGGACTACGGGGAGGGCCAAACAGAGTCAACATTTATTGAACAGCATGGACATATTGGATAATATTCATATTATCGTGAGACGGATATAGGTCATTGAGTTTGACATGTCTGATCTATGGTATCTAATGTCTTATTCTCATAAATTATATTTAAATATTTTGTGAAAATTGAGTTGTATTTACCTTGGATAAGTTTCTTGTTGGCATTTTTACTTGATTTACCATCCATTCCTGAAAGAAAAACAAAAAGGCACATCAGAAAATAATACTTTGCACCAAAACTTCACTTTGGAATAATTACATTGCTATTATACTAGTCACAGAAAATATCCATCAAAGACACGTTTTGACAAATGTGGAATTGATAAGATTTTTGTAGCAGGTGAAAATGCAATGCTGACAACCACTGCAAATAAAGCTTTCAGTATAAAACTAGTTTGAATTACTATCTTTAAAATAACAACAACCTAGGCTCGACTTAACCACTTGTTTATAGTGAATACTGTTAAAGCTTACAGCAACATATAATTAGTTTACTATTGTAATAACCAAATGCTAGTGCGTGTAATGTACTGCAAGTCTTCATATGCCAATCACCCTGTATTGATGTGATAGTCTATCGAGTAGCAAACGTAGTCTTAAAATGCATTTTTATTTAATTTGTTATACGTGTTGCATTTAATGGCACATTAGATTGCAAATTCAGTGTGCAAACGTTACCGTGTTGCAATGCATTTAATGGTTGTGTTTGGTTTGCTCTCCCGCCAACCGGTGTATTATTAGTCTGTGCTGAAGGCCCAGTCGAGTCCGCAGAGCAAGCACTTTTTATAGGGCTGACAGGCAATTGATGCTTGCCTGGCCACAATACCAAAAACTTCGCACTTGGGGAGAATTGTAGCATATCATTTAGTATAGTCACAAGCACATCGGTTGTCTGAAATAGCAAAGACAATGGAGCAGCTCTGCGATGTCAACTTTGAAAACAGCTTTAATGCGAGGTTAACCAATTCACGGATGCTAATGTACCTAGCTTGTCTGCTAAACTAATAAAACTAGCGACTGCTAGGTACCTCGGGCAGTGCTATAACTAAGCAAAGCAACAGTAACAGAGCAAGCCGTGTAGCCGAGTGTGCCACTAGGTTAACACGCTTAAGTCTTTCGAATAGTAAGGTGAATGGAAACACTGGCAGTTTGAGGCCCAACTTACTCAAACATAACGTTATTGTGTCTTATTTGACGTTAAAGTTGACGAATGAGCGTTTAATGTAATATGATAACATTAGCAATGCCGGGCAACAAGTTAGCTATATGTAGCTAGCTTTAATGTTTGGAAAATTGGCACATATTTTCATACGAGCTAACGTATCCCTTGTAACAATGACGCTAACGTTAGTTAACCGGTGTCGACAGGAAAAACCTCAAAGACTTAACGTTGAGCAACAGACATATTTGTATGTTGCCATTCTTTTGTGGATTCTTTAACTGTATAACTGCACTGTGTCCGTATTATAAGTGTAAACATTTTGGCAAGTTGATAGAACAGTCTATACGCTTGCTAGAAAGGGTATTAACGTTTTACCTCTTCTGCGGGGAGTCGATGCTGCCAAACGTCCGTCCATTGATGGCTTTTCCGCCGCCAACATCCCAACCACTAAACCGGGGTTCCTCTCGTTTGCGATATTCTCCGGAACAATAACGGTACAGGTTGAGTGATCAACCGAGAATGCACCTGACAGCAAACCAAACAGTATGCTGCTATCTAAACAACCTGTATCTCTAATTTATTTCACATAAAACATAACGTATTCTCTTTCCGCATCTCCCACATAGTCCCTCAGTTTACCCCACTGCCTGCCTCGCGCTCCCAAGTCAGAATTGGCGGGAGTGTGTCATTGCATCAATCACCGTCGCTGATTGGTCAGAACCAAGTTACTGATCGGAGGTTGAGGCGTTTGTTTTGTACAGCTGCGTTGCACGTTTTAGTCGGTGTTTCTTGTCGTAAAGCGCATTGGGACATTTGAAAAAACACTAGAGTTTCAACTGTGGTAAAGTGTTCATCAGAAAGGCGAATTATGTGAGCTAACTTTATTCTGTGGTCTACATCTGGTTATGTTTTCTTTAATATACATACTATCCCCACACTATTCGGGACACCCTGTACTACAAACCGAAAGATGTCAAACGTCACTGATCCCACAGGGCACGCCTTCTGTGTGATGTTTTAGGCCTTGTGATTGGCTGAGGAGTTTGACTTTCAGAAGTCAGGGTTGCCATGTTGTCTTGATTGATATACCCAATACATTTGTATCTTATTATTTATTATTTATTATTTATTCTAAGACTGCTTTTATACATTCTAAAACTTTGTTTGTCACTCACTTCCATCACCCACAGTTGTGTTGGTATCAGTAATAAAGTTGTCAAATGTTGATCAATAATAATGGCAAAGTGTTCCACGTATCTGCTCCAAGATGACAATGGCCTCATTAACTGAATACAAATATTTGCCAAAGTAGTTTGCTATATAATATAATATAAATATATATATAATATATAATATATAATATATAATATAATATAATATAATATAATATAATATAATATAATATAATATAATATATATATATATATATATATATATATATATATATATATATTATATATTATATATTATATTATATATACATGTATATTGTCTTGAGTTTTCATGTATTGTTTGTTTTCGTTTTCAAATATAATATTAAATTGGATTTTTGGATAATAGATTTAGCTAAAATAAATAATGTTTAGGTTAATAATATAATATAATTTTATTGTATTGCCATTACAATTATTGAAACCAAACAAAAAATGATCTAGGCATACATTGAATTCAGAGTTAATCCCGTTTGGGTGGGTGGGATCCGTGAACGGGTGTCATGTTGAAGTCACGCGTTTCCCTTTTACCGCTCACATGAATCCTGGGAATGTTAGTTCTTCCAGCCCCCAAGCGCGTTGATTACATACAGTTAAGAACTACAAATACTACGGATGTGGCGCAGCCGCAGTGTGTTCGATGGATAGGGTCGTCAAAGCGCATCCTGAAAGATTCCCGGACCCCTGCAGTTGTCGACGGAAACGTGAGGAGATAAACGCTATCCCGGTAACGTTGACATATCTATATTACGTCTTACGGTGACTCGTTAGCTGTAACAACATTTCACTCCGTGTCAACTGCCAGCCAGTTAGTGAAATGAAGCATCAACGTTAACGTTAGATACAAAGATAGCTAACCTTTGAGCTGCATAACAACGCGCTTTAGCTTTCTACTGTATCATATCACACATACATTAAACGCATGATAACTTCACTCAGGTAATGTTATAGTTAGAAAGAAAGCCGAAGAATTTAACATTTTCGTATAAGGATTAGTTAACAGTTTGAACAAAGTTGTGTTGGCCAAATGTGCTGCCTCAGGAGAGCCACCGGTTTATATAATTTACTTAAACTGGTTGATGGTTAGAAATAGTAAAGCTGCAACTATGGTTAATCTGCCAATGTTTTTTATTATTATTATAATATTGATAACCGTTTAGTCTATCAAACGTATGCCAAAAATAGCCATCACAACTTTACAGAGCCAAACGTGGTGTCTTCAAATGTCAAGTTTTGTTCGACCAAAAGTTCAAACATCTTAGTTATCCTATATCCTATTATTTGAGAGTCTGAAATATGGAATTGTTTTTGCTTTGAAAATTATTAATCGATTATCAAAATAGTTACCAATTATTATTGATTGACTAATCGTTTCAGTGTTAAGGTTCTTTAGCCAAATCAGGCAAATAAAAACGAGCAATAATGAGTATTGTATATACTGTGTGTGTGTGTGTATATACTGTATATATAAATATATGAAAGTATGGGTATTAACTCCCTAATTCAATTTCTGTATGTTCTTATTATACAGGAAGAAATTGGGATTTCAAGATGGCAGGTTTGTCACTTACAACCTTTTTTTTTTAATCTATCTATCTGCAGTAATGTCACTTTCCACACTCCACTTCACTCCATTCTTGTCTCCTATGCCCTGTAATCATGTTGTATGTTGTGACATACTAAAATATAAAAAGTAAGATAGTAATACTATAATGACTCTTTGCTTTCTGTTTCAGAGCGTGTCAATAACTTTCCTCCCCTGCCTCAGTTCTTGAGAATAAAGCCTTGCTTTTACCACAACATTGAAGAGGAAATTCCTGCACCACACCAGCAGTTGGTGCGCAGAGTCTACACACTTTGGATGAGTGAGTGTTTTCACAAACAGTACATTTTACATTTGTGTTTGTCATTTCTTTGGAATAAAAACATGAATTTCCTCCCTGTACTGTTATGTTAATACAAACTATCACTACCCTTCCTCTCCTTTTGTCTCTTCTGTCCACGTCTCCACTGTCCTCTCTCCCCCGCAGTGTATTCAGGCACACTATGCTTTAATGTGATCTCATGTATTGCTTGGTGGGCTGGGGGTGGACGCGCCACGGAGTTCGGCTTTGCTCTACTCTGGCTCATCCTCTTCAGTCCGTGCAGTTACACCTGCTGGTACAGACCACTCTACAAAGCCTTCAGGTTGGTCGCCATCTTGTAAATGTCATGAAACTGAATCATTTCTGAACTTCTACTTAAGTTTATTTAAAGTTCACATCACCCACACACAAGTATGAGACATCACACATAACAATTAAATACAAATACAGACAGAATCCCAAACCCATAAATAGAAATGTTAATATAACATCCTAAATATAATAAGTTCATATAGCAACAATAACTGAATTGAGGGAAAAAAATATGTATTTTAAAATCACAATAGAGCCTGCCTTCCAACTATGCATAAGGAGTTTATTTTAGAAGAAGGGAGCTCGATGAGCAACCCCTAAAATAGCTTACACAGAGTAATAAGACGATGTAGGAAGATGGTACGTGAGAGGGGAGAAAAGAGTAGGTGGAAGATGTAACTGACGAGAAGACCGCAGAGTAGAAGTAAGTCGACGGTGAAACTTCAGAGACGACTGTTATGAAAGCTCAATTTAGTGCATTAAATGCCTTTTTGACAATAATATTATTTCACCAATTATAATGATGCGGTCAACAGCAGAGTTTTGGTTGCGTTTAATTCAAATGAATGATTTATGATCGGTAACTTAAGGAGTATGGATTTCTGTCAGATACTTCTTCAATGATGCAACATCGTCAGGGTATCTGCAGGAAAAATTAATTGAATTTATTTTTGTCAAAAAGGCCTTTACAAGCTATTAAAGCTAGGGTAGGCAATGTATCAGATGCATTCATTGTTATATTTGTTGAAATTCTCTTTACATCCCGACAACAATCAATAAATCAAATACTCTGAGAAAATAATCCGATATCTGTGCCTGTCCCAGGCGTGTAATAAGCCCATCGGACTACCTGCCTGTCTACCTAACCTACCCACATACCCGTGCACACTCTGCCAGTGCTCTTATTGCGTGTGACTGGAGTCTTCCACAAGGCTTGGCTGACAAAAATTCCCAATACTAACATGCATGCTGGACAACTGTGAGTACTGACGATAGCCATGTTTGTTGTTTACGTTCCTTATGATGATGTTAGGTGTTTTCTTACATGTGAATAAGACATGCGTTAGTTGGATACGGTTTGCGATGACAACGATGCGCTGTGCTCCTCCCCCTAACGCTCACTGGCTTTGGAGCGAGGCCTAAAGGGAGGGGCTGGGATTTCTTCTGTTGGATGCTTTCAAAGCTTTGAAAAGTCTGAAATTAAATGGTCGTAATTCTTAAATATTTTGTCTTGCCTGTCCGTAATGTTAGTTGTAAAATTTGCGATTTAAGGAGACACACACGGGAAGTGTCACACACACACACCTATAAACTAAAAGTAGGCTTGTCTAGGCAGTGTTTCATTCAGCAACATCAGGCCTATTGAAAGCGTTGCCACTACAGGAGCTTGGAGGCTCATCACCTCATAACAGGCAAAGGGTCCAGGCTGTGTTCATTCATTTTATGTTTCAATTATATCAATATGAATTATTATTGTTGTGTAATGCTGGAAAAGTATTGGAAATAATGTAATATAATGATAAATGGTTGACTTTCCATTTTACTTTCTAACTTTGGACAGTATGATTGTGAGACCCACAATGTATCCACGTGGTTGACACCTAGTAGGAGGAAGCAGCATTGCAACAAAAATAGTGCAACTCTTGGCGTGTTTGTGTTCTACTGTATAATCCCTTTTGTATTCTCTTTTGTTCATAGGGCTGATAGCTCATTCAACTTCATGGCCTTCTTCTTCATCTTCTTCCTTCAGTGTGTCTTGTCTCTAATCCAGACCATTGGCCTCTCTGGCTGGGGAACATGGTGAGTTGAACAAACCCAGCTTTGAAGACTTTGCGCATCTTGCTTGCCAATTTTTTTACCAGCGAGTGGGTCATGAGTGCTTTTGTCAAATGATCAAGGCTGCTGGAAAATGTGTTTTCCATTAGACACTTACATTTTCACACATTTTTACAGTTTCTATGAATTACTAGTTCAAGCCTGTTTCTGAGTTGCTGATAGGGCGTTGGGTAGGATGGCTTGCTGAACCATTCGCCACTTTATGTTAAATATATGTAAATAGGGGATGAAAGGTTTTATCCATAACCTTAAAAGGTCTTTTGAAGTGGGGTTGTATGAGGAACTTATCCATATTCAATGTATTGCTACAGTAAATAGCGGTCAGCATGCCCCCAGTTTGGAGAAACAGCTGGCTGGATTAGGTCAGTTTGTTTGTGACTTTGGTGAATCCGAACTAACTCTTTTTAAAGAACCAAAGTCCCACAATAACCGCGGTATACCAGCAACTCCAGTGTTCTGTGAGGTAAAATGTATAAGGAGTCTGGTGGCTGTGAAGAGAGCATAGATAACAGCTTCAGTTCCCCGTCGGAAAGGGTCTGACGGCAAGGTAAAGCGGTACGAAATATTCTAAACATAGCGTACACTTATACTGATATATAGATTATGTTTTGCTGCTGCACCTGTCCACAGCACTACATTGCTTTTGTGCTGGTACTCCTGTCTGTTTCTCCAAACTCATTGGTTGAACTAAACACTGAGGTTTTTAAATACTGTGGATTTTGAGCAAACCGTCACTTAAAAACATTTTTGAAGGGATGTTACTGAAACTATTCTAAAAATTAAGATTATTTACATTTAGTCAAACCGGTTGACCTTCATTTTGAACAAACATGTTTCATAGTCAAGATTGTATGCCTCTTTATGTGACTGCATTGCTTATACTTTTTAAAGTACAGTATAAAATGGTGTCAGAATGCCATGTTGAGAAGAGGGGAAAACGATTTTTAACACAAACAATTTTCCTAAAACTGAGCAATATGTGTGTCCATCAGCTTGTGATAATAATACTATTAACTCATGATACAATGTGTCATGTAAAGTCAATTTTACACTGATCGTCCGTGATGTGCGGTTTGCCACTGCATCTTATTTTCTCACGGCTTAATGGCTCATTAGTAACTTTGGATATTTGTATTTAATTCACTTTGCTAATTGCATACTGTGTGATAAACTAACCCGTACTACTCCATCTCACCCTCACCAACACATCAAAGCGGCTGGATTGCGACAATGATGTTTTTCGGCACAAATGTGGGCTCCGCTATAGTGATGCTTATCACAACTCTGCTCTTCACTGTGGTGACTGCTTTAATGGCACTGGTACTCTTTAAGGTGAGAATGCACAAAATACACACTTGCATCTATTTGTTGTCCCTTGTGTGTATATAAGCCTACACAGACGCTTAACAACAGACACAAATGCACATTATGAACTCGTTTTTTTTTTTTCTACTATCTTTTCTTGTGGTAGGTGCACAGAATGTACCGTGGCGGCGGCGGTAGTATGGAGCGCGCTCAGGAAGAGTGGAGCACCGGGCTGTGGAAGAGCGCACCAGTGAGGGAAGCAGGTTTTAACGCTGTTGCTCAGAATGCCCAAGGCCCGAGCTTGCCCCAGTACCCCGCCGCAGTGCCGAGCTATCCCGACAACAGTCACTGGTGATAGCAGAGAGTCGCCTCTAGGTGGAGACAGATAGCTGGTCGTTTCTAAGCACCATATCATCTCACCCTTATATGACAAAATGCATAGAAATATTTTTTTGAGTGAGAGAATAGGATTGCTATAAAAACGTTTTATCAAAGTTTTTCCACCAAAGCTCAATACTACACTTCGTAGTAGAGGGTCATCTTCAAAATATGCCATTCCATTTCAACCTTTGTTTACATATATTTTATTATTAAATGAATGAGAGAGAACTACAAATTCATGCTCAAAAGTCTTGCAAATATGCAATTGGAAACTCAAAAAGAGTGTGCACTGTTTCAAAAATAGCAGTATGTGAAGGTTGTGTGCCTTATGGACCTTTATGATAGCATTGTTTTATGTATTGCCAAATCTGCATGCTAGAAATCGTAGTGTGCCAAACAACAGGGTTTTTTTCTTATTTTGCAACAAGAGAACGTCTGCAAGCTGCACGTTTTTTATCCGGTGGAATTCTTTTCTTTGTAATACGTGTAGTGTCAGGACTTCAGTTTATTTTTGATACGCTTGAAATCTCAACGCTTTGCCTGCTGTGGCTGTGATTTCTTGACATGCGCCTTATTATTCCGTGCAGATCTTGTATGTGAAAACTATCCTGCTTGACTTTCGCCTTAACAAACGCTGCTTTTTTTTTTCCTTCATTGAACTGGACTTTTGCTTCAGTGAAGCAACGTGTGTGTGTGTGTGTGTGTGTGTGTGTGTGGAAACATTTCAAAAGTTGTTGGTGCGTAACCCTCCGCTGTGATTTCTCACCGAGCACTCGTGTGCCAAAACACTTGCCTATTTCCATTATTTTGATACTGAAAAAAGTCACACCCAAAGTAGATGTATTCAGTTTCTATATTTCCAAGGCTACACTGTTTGCTTTTAGTGGTCAGCGCCCTGCCGTGAAAGAACCTTATCTGCTGTTGTCAATGTTCCAGCCACTCTCGCTGTCCTCCAGATAGACTGAATTTTTGTGTTTGGTGACTGCAGTGTACTTGCATGTAGACTATCATGGGAGTGGGACTGAACAGGCGTTTCTTATTTCAAATGAACTGACCTCATGTAACCAATACAAACAACTCAACTGACTGAAAAAATAACTGCAAATGGATCAGCGGTGAAGTGAAATCTTGCATGTCAATGTATTCACAGTGTGTTTAAATATCCGTCTGCTAACTAATTTACTGTCATTTCAACAAACGTATGTAAGAAATCTGATTAACCCCAATGAGTGTGGCTTTTTATGCAGATAAAATATGAGTTCAACTGCTTTTTAATTTGGGCTTGATGATCCAAAAAGCCAATAAGAATAAGTACCGCCAGGAAGTAAAAGGTGCCTGCCGCGTAGTTTGATTTATTGACATTTTCTTGTTTCAAAAGTGTCCTTCATGGCCAACTGCCAAGATTATCATTTTAGATTTTTCTCTGTTCTTTGATAAGTGATTAAATGAAATGGGTATGTTAAAGTAAACTTTAAATATTGCAACATTTCAATAAATATTCTTATTCCCATCGTGTCTTATCTGTTTTAGCTGAATGTTTTATGGTTGGATTTGTGGTGAAAATCTGAGAAATAACAGATCTGTGTTTGACTTTGTATGACTCACAGCTGTAGTCTATTCTATTCCCCAGAATGTTTACATCCACTGGTGAAGTGTTAAAGGTTAGATTTACTTTTCACATCTCTTTATATAGTATCATTGCCGTTGTTTGAAAAAGTGGTGATTTGTTTGTTTCATCAATAGAAAGATGGTCCTCTGTGGCACTAAACACATCTATCATCCATCAGCTTTTCAAATTCCTTATAAATACATATTTGTCCTCTTACTTGTAGTTCTATCGATCTAGTTTTGGTTTGAGTTTCCGAGTATTTGATGTATCGGCCGTGCACATGTCACATGACAGATGTCTGTCAGCGTTCTCTCAAATATAATGGAACTAGATGGCACTCTGCTTGTTGTGCTCAAAGCTGCAAACAAAAATACATTTCAAATCTCAACAGCAATTTCTCTTTCCAGAAATCATGAACCGGTTACTCAAGATAATCCACAGACCTTGTTGTGAGCAGTGGAACTATTTTCTTCCTACCAAACTACACCTGCCAAAAAAAATCACATGCGAAGGGTGCATCTACTCATGGATGAGGCTCATGCTCGTATACTGCTAGCTCACCTGAGTTAGCTAATGTTACAACTCAGCCGAGGACGCCGTCAATATTTATGTCTCGCGCTGTCACGAGCACCACATGCTGAGTGCCATCTAGTTGCATTATATATGAGAGATGTCAGACATCACACTACGGCCAATACTCCAACTCACATTTTATTTTGGGGGTGAACTGTCCCTTTAAAATGAAATACAGGCTTCAACATACCGGTTGCCCTGGGCTTTCATCACCACATGGCCCATGTGTCTGTTTATCCCTTTTCGTGCCCACTTTGCTGTGTAAAATAGAGATGCTGCTGTCGTATTTTTTGTCGATTTATTCAGAAATGTTCAAAGAAACTGTACGCGGGATAAAAAAAAAAAAAAAGCCTGTGAGCCGTAACTATAAGACAGCCTGAACTAAAAGTAAGAGCTCATTAAATCTTGGGAGGAAAAGTAGGGCTGATGAACAGGAGGGCAGCTAAAACATAAAAAGTGTTTTCTGAAAGTTATAAACAACTCAGTATGAGCTCACTGGCTTTTTTTGTAGACGAAGAAACCTAAAACAATATTTGGTGAGTGGTTTGTTTTATTCCCCAGTGTAAATATGCCCACGCTAAGCACGAGAGCTCTTTTTTTTTAAACAACCGTCTTGGCAATATTTTATTAATTCATCGCCTGATGAGATCAATATATAACTTTAATTCTGTTCATGAAAGCTTACTGAAACTGCACTGCTGAATAATTGAGCAGAGCCCCACTTCAACCCTTTCATATTGTACAGTACTCGTTTGAGATGCTGTCTCCGAGCGCTGTTGATAATGACAGTGTGAAAAACACAGAGCACGTTCATGCTACTTTCCTGTAATTTTGTTTGGTCTTTTTCGACAAAAACAAACAGGTCTGAGGTAACTGTGAAGTCGGTTGCGTGTGTGTGTGTGTTTTTTTGTTGATATACTGCCACACAACCCACAGGAGTATCTGTTGGAAACAACAACAAGCATGTCAGTTGAGCTTTCAAATACATTTTTCAGTTTTGTGAGAGGGAAATCATTACTGACAGCTAGACACACGTCAAACTCCCAATAAAGTTTTTTTTTTTATTATGAACAAAGGGCTGTATTTTCCAAAGTTTGACAGCAAAAAAAAAAAAAATTCTTATCTGTGCTGTGTCTCTGATGCAAAGAGTTGATTTACTGACACCCACACTTGTACATCTCAATGACACTAGTTCACTCTCAATGACGATAAAACATTTACGAGAGTGAAATAATCTTGTGTTTTTATTATGCAATTTCACTCTGTGTCACATTAACCCAGCCGAAGACTGGACAGTATGCTCTCTGACTGAATGTTGTCTTAAATAAAGAGTCCATAAAATGAAATGTCTGAAAATTTAGAGGTCAAAGTTTTTGCTACTTGTTCATTGTTGCTATTTACAAGACTTATATCACAGGTTTTTATGATTGCTGAAATAAAAACTTCATTGCAACAAATAAATAGTCAAAAAAAAAAATGCTCTTCCCTGTACACAATATATTACAGTGTGTATTCATCACTTTTCATTATACAAAAATACATACATAAAACAAAATGTACTTTTCTACTTTATCCTGGAGTGAAAATTCCACCAGAAATCCTGAAACGTCTTCAGTGAACATCAGCTGCCCAGTCAGTCAGAGTACGGAAATGAGAAACAGTGTTGGAATTTGCCAAGAAGAAAACACCGATCAAAAGCATTTATAATGTGAACACTTTTTCTAAAGTAGCGCACTTACAGGAAGATAATTAGTGTAATCGGCCTTGGACTGAATTGTATATCTCAGCAGAGTCAAATCTCTGACTCATCATTTATGTATCCCAGACCGTCCAGACTTGAAATGTTGGCCATAGGTGTGAAGTGGTGCTCCCCGTTCCCTTTGAAGTCAACAGCAGAGTGATTATTATTGGCACTGCAAGGTCTCCCAGACTCAGGCCCCAGGAGCTTTATCTCTGAAGTTCTGTTCTGGATGTGCATGTATTCGGCTGACTGCCTCTTCGCCTCGCTTTCACTGGTGCGCTTTGCAAATTTTAAGCATTCCCAACGTCCTTTATTCCAGATCCAAAATATGACCCCCAACAGGGAGAGACTAAGCAGCGACAGCAGAGTCACAGCCACCTCTAAACGAGTTACCTTGCTGGTGTCACTTTGGTTCTCGGGCTTCAACGGTTCCTTGTTGGTCAGGTTTGGCTCCAGCTCCGGTGTAGCTGTATTCACATTGTAAGTAGAATTTGAGGAATTTGTCACCTCATTGCCAGGAGTAGTGTTGTCCCCCACTCCTGCGCGAGAGTAGAGCTGCAACTGATAAACCGCCACAGTCCGGTTGTACGCTCTGCCGTTGATTAGCTCTACTGAGTCACATGTGTACAAGCCTGCGTCCGATTCAGAGGCCCTCAGGATGAGAAGGCCCCCGCTGTAGATGTAGTATTTGCTGTTGGAGTGAAGTGTTTGGTGAGAGAATCGCCACAGGACCTGTGCCAAGTTGGAGTGGAGCTGGCAAGGCAGCTGGATGTTGTTCCCTGGAACTAGGGTGAAGTCCACAGCTGCTACTGGATCTAAAAACAGAGACATAGTATTCTTGTTTGTACAGTATGTATATGTTTTTTATGTGTATCTATATATGTATGTATAAATGTATAGATGCACATTTTTGCGTTTTTTTGTATTTATGTAAAGCACTGCTTTGGTGCTATACAAATACATTTGAATTGAATTGAAGACACACATATTAAGGTTGGTCTCCCTGCATACTAATGAATAAGACTGCTGGGATGCTGCTTCTTACAACAAGTCTTCCCAGTAACGCATGCAAACAACGCGTTGTAAACGTACCTGGCTGAGGACATTGTGTGACGTCTGCCTCCTTCAGACTTTGTATTGCAGTCTTTGCAGATGATACGCTGTAGACTGAGGAGCACTGCTCTGTGGTGGAGTCCCAGGCACAGTAAGGATCCCTGGCCACGATGCAGTCCACACAAGTGTCATAGCGGCTGCAGTTACTGACCGGCATCTGGATAGCACCAAACTCTGAACCTGCGTACAGTTGTCCCTATGTTTGCACACACACACACACACACACACAACACAAATTCAGACCGAAGCTTATTGTACAATATTTGCCAAGAAAAACTTGACTATAACCTATTATGATGATGATGATGATGATGAGCTAACAAACTATATTGCCACTATGTTGAACCTGTTAGGAGTTACCTTGCCGGATGAGAGGCGGAGGATGCTAATAGGCACGGGGGTTTCGTACAGTTGAATTTCCTCAATAATGAACATCTCTCCTGCGTTGTTGACAGCCTTCTGGATGTAACCGTTTTCTACCAGGAAACAAAAAAAGGACAATTTAATACCCACTTAATAAGTGCATTTCACAAAGACATGTTTTAACTCATTACTCATATGGAATGTGTGTCTTAAAAGGTACTGATTAAACAAATGTTGTGGCTTTAAAGGCGTAATAAAAAGGATGAGACGCACATCGATCAGGTGCTTTTTCTTTTTTTACTTTAACTGAAAATGCTGTTATTGAGAAATACTCAGCTCGTTATCTAGCAGCCCCGAAACATCAGTTCTGTTTATAGTTTAAAGTTCTTTATTGTCATGTACATAACAGTTTCAGAGAAGCTGTTGATGGCAATGAAACTCTTAGATCTCAGGCTCCATCTAACTGTGCTCATTAAAGATGTATCAAAAGGAAATCACATCAGATTAAAAAAAGAGAATCTAAGACATAAAATAGTGGAGAAATTCAAATATAGGGTATAAAATAATACATTTGTGTACGGTAATTGCAAATTTACTATTTATTTTATTTATTTTTACACATATCGCATAATTTACCAGTGCCAATGAACATGACGGCATATCTCTGTCCGTCCAGCGCCAACACACTGTCCACGACGATCCGAGTCAGCAAAGCTCCCCTCTTGACCAGCAGCGGCCCTCCTGTCAGCGGGCGAACCGCCTCGTCCATGAGGGGGCGGTCTCTGATGAACTGGAGGGTTTTGTCAGGAAGGTCCAGAGAGCGATTCATCCCCATTTTACGTGCCACACTATTGATGCACTGAAATAAAAAAAAACTTCTATTCAGAATTGTGTGTTTTTCTAAATTTCCCTTGTACGCTTTAAAATCCAGAATCACTTCGGGATTTTACAAAGTCTTCAGACTCACCGCTCCTGGTCTGGGGACTGGCACCTCTCCAGTGTACATCACCCACTTGATGTGAGATGTCTCCACAGCGACCGGTGTCTTAAACTTGCCCTCATTGAAAATATCTCGAATGGCAGACACACTATATGCACATACCGCAGACACCTGGGACAAGCCCCTGGAAACACACAATCAAAACACATTTAGTCAAGAAAACGGCGGGAAAATACTTTAATATATTAAAAATATCAACTGCTAAATTAAGTTTTTGTTTTGTTTTGACCAGTGATTGTGTAATTGTGTAATTCTCCCACATTGACCGCTCATCTTGCTGCACATCAACACCCTCCCTTAAAACTACAGGATTTGATTGCGAGTACTTACGACTGCGGAGTAAAGACAGCGTAGAAGACGCTCTTCCTCCAGTCCTTGTCCTTCAGCAGGAAGACATCCTGGACAATGGGGGGCAGGCTGGGTTCAGGGAGGGAACAATCCAGACGAGCTTTCAGGAACGACGTCCATTTCCTCTGCAGTGTCCGCTGGCCGCCCATATCCCCCTAAACACAGAGACAGAGCGCTCTGTCATGTGCACTTCTGCAGATACTCCTCTTAACAGAGAGAGAGCGTGAGGCCAAACACAACTAGCAATGTAATTAAACCTACTCTCTCCTAATGTCTCGTTTTTATTGAGTACTTAGTGATACCTTGCAGACACGGGCCACTCGAGACACTGCAACTTTGCTGTAGAAGTCGTACTCCATGGCGTTCTCGCTGAAGAACATGTACACCTTGTCATCATCGCCATCAAGAGTATCAAAACTCTCACCCACAAAGTCCATGTAGACAAAGTTTGGCTCTGAAATCATAAAACACGAAGTTAGCGCTTAGGAAAAGTGCAGAAAAATCTAAAAGATGTTGCCTCAGTCACATTAAAGGATATCTAAATACATACGTCATCATTCATAAATGTTGCTGCAGTATATTCCCTCTAAACTATGCATATCATTAAATACAACTTTAAATGACCCATTTTTGCATAGCAGGAACTCACCACTGAGCCAGGAGCTCTTAAACTCAGTGCGGAGAGCCAAGTCCGAGCTGCGCAGAACCACCGGCTCAGAGCCCAAGAAGTTGATTGATGTAGCAGAATACAGGTCATTTCCTGTTGGACAGGAACAAGAGGTGAAGAAAGAATCCTGGAAATCCATTATTCATATCAAGTTGGAACAATATCTCATTCATATGCCTACTACTGAGACAAGTGGCTTTTTCTAATTAGTATATATGTAGAGTGAGCAGGTATCACTAGCAAAGATATTGGGTGATATCTGTAATTCATTTGGTGCTCAGGTCTCGTGGCTGGTGAAATTTGCACACAGTTATCTTTCACTGAGCTTTTCTGTTGGTGCACTTTGAACGTTCAGCAGTATTCTGCGCTTTGTTCCTGTTGGCAGCAAACCTGACTCAGACACTCACCGACCATAAGGGAGGAGTATCTCTGGAAGGGATCAAAAGGACATTTCCCCTTTCCCTCCTCCTGCTTTCCCTCCAGCCTCAGCTGTCCCTTAACAAATGTCTGTCGGAAACAAGGGAAAGAAAGACTTGTTAAGGGAGCGAAAAGAAAGGAAAACGGGGCCATGTTATTCAGACACAGTGCTGGGACACAGGACTGAAGTGGTTCCCATGTTTTAGCCCTTTAACTTTACGTTATTACTATAAGTATAACACATATACAACACATTTTTAGATTGATCTCCAACACTCAACTCAGCTATTGTTTTGTATTCTTGTCCAAATGGTATCTTGCAGAGGCTGACCGTTGTTCTGTCTATGCTCGGGTCGGATGATCTGCCTTGTCCACCCGTAGACTTCACCACTGGCATATTCTTATTTATAAGGCTATCTGCTTTTATCTTACCTACAGATTTATATCCTTCACAAATGTATAGGATGTTATTCCTACTATCTGTCCCTAAAGCCAGGACTGAATTAAGAAAAGGTTGTTTAAGTAAGCTGCTCCCTCTACTTGCAAAATACCCCTAGTCTTTAGAAACTGGTCTCTCTGGATGCATTTAAAGGAATTTTAAATGACTTGGAGGCCGGCCCATCTGGCTGTAGATGTCTTGATTCGTCCTTTATGTTGATGAATTACTTTTGATATTTTATGATTCTCAATGAAACTCAATAAAAAATAAATAAATATTGAGATCGATCATTCTGTAAAGTAAACATAATGTTTTTATAAAGTTTAGGTTATTGTGTTGTGATGCTTTTGGGAGGCGCAGTCCTCATTCATGCTTTTTATTTTTAGATTTTTTATTCTAAACCAAGAAGCATATTAGAAGAAGGAAGTATACCTAATACCACTTCTGGCTGAGAAAATATGTTGACTCTGTTTAACAGAGAAGAGGATATGACTTTTCTTAATTAACTGCACTATTAAACCATCAATCGTTAATCCTTTAAAGGATAAATCAGGTTATATTTTATATATTTCTTATTATAAACAGATGCTGTGAAAAGCCAAAAACAAACAATGAAGGTGTTGTGTATCAAAAGGTTGATTTTGCTTATTCCTGTGTGCCACAGTGTTTGACTGTTGCCAAAAAAATATTGAAAACACATCAAAGAGCCTCACTGTTGTACTGAGTGACACGTTCCTCTTTTTAGCGATGAACGCGGTTTACTTTGAGTCGGTCCCACATGCACCCTCCTGGTGCGGTAAACACTCACTAGAGAACCAGTTATATGTGTATAATTGCGCAACTTAACATAGTCCCCAACAAAAGCTCTATTTAAAACAAAAACAAAAGTGACCAGCTGTTTTCACTGAGACGATTAAACTATACATTTGTAACCCGTTTTTATTCTTCAGTTCATTTTGTCATCGTTGGCCAAGAAACTGGCGAAACATTAAACATCTATTTTGATTGCATGGGAACTTTAAAGAAGTGTAACTATCATTAGTGGGATTCATCGTGGGTTTATAATCACAAGTAAAGGAAAACATTTAGCAAATGATTTGAATGACTCAGACTCTTCCGCTAATAAACAGAGACTCTGCCGACAGAAACTATTTAAACTAACTACATATTCTACAGTTTACTTACCATGTAATCACAGGTGGGGCTAAAAGCATTTGTGCCACACACATACATCGTAGTGGCATTCACTCTGTGCAGGGTTCGAATGTAGTTGCGGCATTCCACCTGCAACAAAATCCAGCGGAGAGAATGCCAAGGTCAGAACTTTGTTAGTTCAGCCGCGAAAAACACAAACATGCCACCTACACATGACTGCACTGGCTGTGTGGGGTTGAGCTGGTGACCAAAAGGTCAAGGCTGTGTACATGTATTTTCTTCTTGTGCCTTTATTTGGATATTCTGGACGCAGCTATAAGCAAATCCCTTCAAAGAGAGTTCTGTGTAAAGATATGAATGATTTACAAATGCACAGAGATAAACTGCATGTTGGAGCAAACTGCTTTCAGTCAACAGTCATCCTTTAAGGCTGTATCCTTACCCTAGAAGTAAAAGTTAGTGTATGCAAGCTCTGTTTCGAAAGACATTACACAAACCTCAGCATGTTTTCCTTTGTACGTGCACTCCCTCTGCTTCTCCTCGGTAACTCGCCAATACACCTGCATCAACAAAGGGAAAGTGTCTTGTCAAAGCACAAAGCAACGGTGTCGCAACCAACCCACAGTACAGCAGTGGAGCTGTAGCCCGTTTACCCTCACACACACATCTATTTATCTAACGTCAAGACCCGTCAGTACACTCTGGAAGGGAGTACCTGCAGGCTGGGACACCAATCCCTCTTCGGTTGTGACTGTTAGCTGTGTAACCACAATTATGAATCACC
The DNA here is from genome assembly GCF_900634415.1 of Cottoperca gobio. Lineage (NCBI taxonomy): Eukaryota > Metazoa > Chordata > Actinopteri > Perciformes > Bovichtidae > Cottoperca > Cottoperca gobio. The sequence continues at coordinate 22,213,025 of NC_041358.1, forward strand.
AGACCACTGTCTAAAGTTCAACAAGACCATTATTCATCCAAATTCTCATGCAAATGTGTACAGTGTTATACTGGCTGTGAGAGCAGTTCATTACACAACGTAATACCTTCAGCCAAAATACACCCTCAAAATAGAGAAAGAGGGCAGATAAAGAAATACAAAGAATACACGTACTGCAGGCAGGAACTGATTATGAAATGTTCTTGTGACAAAGATAAGTCTGAGTGGTCATAAACTGATTAAAGGTATAAGAAAGCAAAACATATATACTTCTATTGCAACTGTCTGAAATACTGGATACTTTCACTTTGTCAGCCTCCAAAAATGCTCCTTATCAGACATACTGAGGGAGAAAATCTTAAAGTGAAGTGCTTATTACTCACATCCACAGAGAAAGAAATATAGAAATATAAACTAAAATATTTAGGTAACCCTAACCACGGATATAATCCAGTCCTGCCTTGAGTGGCTTACTGATTATTTGCTGAAATGCCTTAAACCACCCTAATATATCATAATTGTTGCAATAAATAATTAAATTATATATTTTTATTCTAGCAAAAGAGAATTTGCATGTTAATATGCAACTGTTCTGCAGGCCCTGTGTGTGTTCATCGCTTATTTTACAACAGCTTCAAACTGAAAACAGCTGATCCCTACAGTGTGCCAGACCTGCACATTTTGTAAACAGATTTCTTTTGTATGAATCTCTTCTTACCGCAGCCTTTCTGACTGAGACGTTGTTTATGTCCAGAGCATATACAGCCTCTCTGGCCCCCAGCAGCAGCACACCCAGGTCGTCTCTTATTAACATAGTGGAGTAGTTGAAGATCCCCTCTTCGTTGAACAACTTCAGCTCGTCTAAAAAGGAGAGCATCTGCATTACTTTCAACATTTTAGGTGCCGTGACTCTGCTGTGCAGTGGGGAAAATGCTCCCACAGCAAAAACTAAATGCAAATTCATTGAAATTTTATAAGCTTGTCTCAGCCAGCACAAAAACTAGTTTAGTAGTTTAAAGGATAGTTCGGATTGTTTGAAGTAGGGTTGTATGGGGTTCTTATTCATAGTCAGTGTATTACCTACAGTATTTCTAAAATTGTAAAATGGATCTTTTTACGTGGCTAAACTACGTTTTGCAGCTGGCCCGTCCACAGCAGTAAGTTGCTCAGCTTTCGTGCTGGTTCTCCTGTCCGTTTCTCCAAACTGGGGTCAAGCCGACAGCTATCTACCATAGCTAATACACTGACTATGGATAAGTATCTCATACAACTATCCCTTTTCAGTTACGCTCCTTGTTCACATCCTGGTTAAAATATTTAAAAAACAACTTCTGGTATTTACTCGTCGATCCCAGTACAACACAGTAAGAATATGCCGTGACATTGAGAACTTATGACTTACTCTGGTAGGGGACAGTCATTCGTGGGACACAGTAGTGATTGTTGAGTGCACTAAATGAAACATGGAGCATCAATCCACAGACGATGCTCAGAGCTGAGAGAAGAGACATGGCTCAGAGTCCAGGTGTGTCTAAGTGTGGAAGAGCTGCACAGTCCAGCTCTGCCACCGAAACACCCGATCAGAGACAGAACATGGTCTCAGTCCAGATGTTGCTGTTGTTACACCGCCGGTCGGAGAGTATCTATGTCGGCGTTAGCCTCCAGCGCAGTGCTAATGAGCTACTAGTGTCCTCTCTGGAAGGAGGAGCAGAAGCCATGCTGCCCAGCTACTGGCGAGGGATGCTGGAGGAAATCATCTTAATGGTGCCCACCTCTAGGAAAGATATGAAAACATCAAAGCATTAAATTATTAAAGAGACCCATGACATGAAAAGACTTACTTTAACGATAAGACTGGAAATTAGCTATACATTCAAAGATGGATTAACTTCACGAATGAAAATGGCCGCTGGTTTGCCTCCTAAACCTTATTATTTATTATATAATGTGGTATACTTTATTATTATGTATACCAATGTCCCATCTTTTTAACAGTGCTTGTATGCAGTGAATGTGATGGTGGTCTGCCAACAGTTATTTACCTAATTTAATTATCAAAAAAGATGATTATTCAGATCTTTCAGCAAAGTACTGTCACCACAAGAAAATCCTGCCTCTTAAAAAGGGGCTCGCCAGCAATTTAGCGTTACACTTTCATTAAGATGGGGAACTCACAAGAGACTGATTAAAACCAGAACGGTCAAAATCAACCAAGAAAATCCTGACTTTCAGTGAACCGTATGAGGCCAGTCCACTGGATCCTACAATTCCCATAATGCAACTCAACAGCAGGCCCTCCCTTGCTGGTAAATGTCCTTAGGAAGTCCCAAGTTCACTCAAATTTGTATCAGAAGCTCTCTGATGGAAATTCTGGTTAGAATTTTTTAAGTATAGTTGTCAAAAACACATATGGTATACAAAACAGGGACAAATATATCCACGTTGTTACATCAGGGAAGTCTAGCACCACTTAGTCATAACTATGAAAAGTCATAACTGTAAACTTCACAGAGGAAATTGGTGTTAAGTGAAATTCTGCCATGCTGCCCATCGACCCCCACCCTCTCTTCCTCCTTCACTCTCTGTCTCTTCCTGTCCTCCTCCCTGATAAGAACCTGCTTCCTCTGGGCTCAGCGGGGTTCACGTGGCAAAAGGGGGATCAGCTCAGGTTTGGGCATGCATGCAGATCACAACTGCTTTAGTGCTCCATACCTACTCTGGGATTCATGCTGAATTGAGACCTACCACTTCTTTGGCGTATCTCTTTGTGTTTTGACTGACTGCGCCGTGCAGCCTCATTCAAAATTCATCAAGGCACCTTTTTCTCTCAGAATAACACACAAAGCATACTTAAGAGCAGACTCGCAAGGTAAAAACTATACTCTTATCTTTTTTTGGTGCACACTGCTCAAAAAGCAGCCGCACCACGCAGCTGCTTTGCAAGCTTTGTTTAGATTTAAAGCCTGCAGAGAAAAAAAATACAGCAGATTTCACAGAGATGCATCCTTTGAGACACACACCACAGAGTTCTGGGCTGTTGACAGAAACCAAAATGACAGCATCCAAATTTCCTCTAGAGACAGCCATGCGCTCGCTCCCTTGTGCCTCTGAACAACCTCAGTTTTGAATGTGCGTTTTGCAACAAACTGCCATGCTCCCACCTTGTTGTTACTTGAAACACAGCGGGACAAGCTGCTGCATGTATAGGACTGCTGTTGTCAGAGCGTAGACGTCTTGCATACTTTTCCCCTACGGCTGTGAGGGGAGGGGGGGGGCTGTAGATTGAGAGCCACAGCTGTATGAAATGATTGCAAGCTGTTTTTTCACAGCGTTTGACAAATACTTCCAAACACTGCAGACAGGCAGGTATGGCTTTAACAATAGAAGCAGCAGTTGTCCCTCTTTTCCCTAACTTTTTTTTTATCCATGGTCACACTGGTCAACATGTGACCAGTGTGTGTGTGTCGCACAGAGCTGCTTTTCTTATAGAATAAGACCCTTACATTTAGTCTGTCAAGTTACTTAATTTAAATTTAAAAAAGAAATCAGTCTTTTCTTAGTATGAGATTTCTAACGTTAAATAATGCTGAAGAATTTGGCAAACACATCCACTGAACAACATTACCATTCATTTGTGTGTCCGGCCACCTGATAAACACAAGACAAATATTTACTCTACTTCAGGTATGTTCAGGCCGACTCAACAGGAAAAATGTGTCTCTTTATCTGCTGAACGCTCCACTATCTTCACCAGCTAGTTGCTAACTGTGTGTCCATTTGTTAATGGCGCCCTAGCATTAATAGCTGCAGACTTGATGGCATAAAGTGGCTTATGACCTTTTATTAATCACACACACCTTTATTAATAAAGTCATTCCTAAAGGCTTGTGGAATTCAGCAGGTTGTGTACAACAGATTCTTACATTATTAATTAACCTTTGAAGTTTAACATCATCTCTTTAAGTACCAACATAATAATAAACCACCATCAAATTAGCTGCACTGAGGCAAAGGGTATGTTGTGAAATACTGGTGTAAAAATCCATTTATGTATTTAGTTTATCGGGGATTGATGCTGCTTCCTGTACAGCCAGCAAAACCTGTAGCGCGAATACATTACCCAGTGACACATGCATTGTAATATAAAAAGAGGAATACTTAATAATGTTGCGTATGAGAAAAGAATTGTACAGTATCTGCATACAATGTAGAGCACTATGACACATTGTCATGTTGACATTTGAAGCACAAAGTCAGCATCAGGGAAGATGAGCTTCTGAGAACAAACAACAAGAGTGTGACTAAAATAGTTTCAATACATCTCCAGATGCAAATGTGAAAATGTATCTCCTACATGTACCTTTAGGCAAAGCAGAAATCCTTAAAAAAAAGATTAGCACTGTGGGTTTCTACTCGTGAACTGTGGGTTCAAAGGCTGCACATGAACTTGTACAATACGTTGAAGAAGCCCTCCAGCAGAATCTCCAAACACTCAAACCTCTTGAAGCATGAGGATATTTATAGCTGCAGCTTCCACCGTATCTACAATACTCCACAATGGATATTCACTACGACTATGTGCTGCGTACAAAGGAAAACTTCCACACGGCAGCATCTGAAACGTGCACAGACAGGTGCACTGTTGTCATCACTGTGAGTCATAACAAATCCAAAAAGCTGTGAAGAGTCAGACAGCTGGAGCTGTGACTGCGTAGGCCTGGGCTCTAGCGAGCGTCTTCATTTGTATGACTAGTGTGATAATGGGCGAGGCCTCCTCCGGCTGTAACCGATTAACCTGACTGGCTGACTAACTGGTCTACAGGTTCAATCCTGGTTGAATCACTGGCTGAGTTGTTGCCAGTGTGTGTGTGTGTGTGTTTTCCAGCGTATGCCGAGTGACCCACTGGCAGGCCGGCTGGTGGGCTGGCTGTGATATTCCAACACTGGGGCCTGAACAGGAAACCGGTTGTGGGAGGCTGCTCACCTTTGACACTCCTTGTGTTGCAGACTCACTGGAAAACACACCCCAGTTCAGCAACGGGTTATGTTTTTGCAAGCTCAGATGGCTAAAACAAACCATTCTTTTTTATCATAATGACAGTGGCTTGCCACCTTTTGTTTGGATGTACAGGAGAGTTGTAATTAGCTGAAAACAATACTTTAAAAAAAACAAAACATGCAGTGTGTGGAGTTCTCAAGCATGTCACCACAAGCATCATTAAGCTAAAGGATAACCAAGCAAACAACAAAATAAAAAAGCAACAACCTGTTCAATAAGATCGCTGCTCTGACAAATGACTTGTCATTGATGAGACAAGTCTGGTTGAGTGTATGTGCACGCTTGAACGCACGTATACACACAGAGAAACGCACATCCAGGCAAGTCTCAGCAGGAGCTTAGGCACAAAAGGAAAATATGAACACCCGAACATCTCTGCCTGCTCTACCTGTGTTGTGTGACAAGTTCACTGACAGACGGGAACACTCAACAAAACAAAATGTGGTGAGCACTTTTCATTTGAAATCAAAACCAGGGATTTAATGACTCATTGTTTTGTCCAACTACATAGAATTAAAACCAGGGTTTCAACTAACAATAAATCCAATATGTATCCATTTTGTGATAATTTTCTTGATCGCTTAGTTTATAAAATGTCAAAAACATATTGTGAAAATCGACCACCATAATCCCTAAAGCCCAGGTTGAGATCTCCAAAACAAGATATTCACTTTACAATAATAGACAAAAGCAGCAAATCCTCACACTGGAGAAGCTGGAATAAAGACGCATGATTGCTACTTTTTATTGGTAGAAAAATGGCAAGACAATCATGGAAGCACCAGATATACAGCTATCAAAAAACAATCCTAAAAATACTATGACGTCAGCCTTTCATGCGCCATACACAACCATAAAACAGCTGTCTGGAGAACCTGCTGTGTTATCAAATATCAAATATCCTTACATGCAAAAATGGCAGAATATGCATTTAAGACATTTAAAGACATCCCCTTAGATTATTTTCTGACATTTTATAAATCCAACAATTAATCGAGAAAATAATCGATAATGAAAATAATCATTAGCTGCAGCCCTAGAAGGCGGCGTCAAACAAATCCTTCATGTGTGTGTTCAGTGCATCAAGAGCAGCAGTAGCACACTGGTTTATATTTAACATGTGCGTCAGTGATGTACGATTTATAAACAGATTGTGTTTTACCTGTGTGGGACAACTTTGGCACGCAAAGCTGTTGTGTTGCTGGTTGACATGTAAACCAACATAAAGCAGGAGTTCATTGAACATCCAGTGAGTTTTGGAGTCTGAATAATTTGAGGGGAGAAGCTTTCTTAGCTTTTGGAGGCATTTGATAACTGGTCATGCATTGGTGTGCACGTACAGTGAAACACAAAGGCATCATCTCCAGCTCAGACCACTGAGTTCCAGTGTATTATTATTTGTGGTGCAGCAGTGTGCAGCGCTGTATGACAGCTACAATTGGGCAATCCCCTGAGCAAGTGCACCGACAGCACTTAGTATATCCTCTGTTCCCTCAGCCACACATATCATGTGCTTTAATTCTCTGCATCCATAAAGCTGTACCCTCTTGAATATCAGGTTAACATACCATTCAGTTGAATTCAGTCCCACTGCAAACATGTTAAGACTTTCTGTTGGTGAATTACTGATGTAGTTGTATAGACTTTTACTCCAAACATAGTACACAAAAATATATCCTGGGTCATTTCTACATGTTTAAACTGTTACTTTTTTAGTAGGTTTGCACATTTTAAACTAAATGTTTTTTAAATGGAGAACACCTGCTTTATGAACACTGTCTGGCTTGTGGTTTCTAAGCATTTTAACCGTTGCTTTGACACTTGCCCTGAAGCTTCACCAGCAAGTTTCTCTTGTTGTCACGGTCTGCGGTGGGGAAGCGTTTTGCCCGTCAGCCTAAACGCATATCCTACTACTGCTTAGTCTAGCTTCCAGCTGCTATTATTAGATATATCCTATAATCTTAGATAAGACATAGAAGTTACAGTGTGTGTGCACCTCTCAACCCCACAGGTTGCCAATCCAATTCCCACAGCCAGCTCGAGCTCAGTGGAAAATAATAAGCCTGTGGGAGAAAATAAAACCTGCGCACAAACAAAGCCAATAAGTCTCAACAGCGGCTCGTGTCAGACTCACCAGGAGTTCAGATAATGAGGATCTACATCCGAAAATGTTGAGACTGCTGCTGTTTTTTCTGGTCTTGGCTCCGGCTCGACGCGCTCAGCTCCACCTGTAACGTCCACTCCACATCTAATTCCTGCAGGGAGCGATTATCTGGCAGCGCGCAGCGGTAGGCAGTGCCTGATCATGTGACTTTTGATTGTACCTTTTCGTCAAAGTGTCAGCCAATCAGTTGTAACCGCAAAATAATGTTGTTGTTTTTTTGTGGATTTTTTATTTGATTTTGATCTTTGTTTTAGTTTTGATGTGTAACTACAATCCCACGTTTAAATGCACGATTGTGATATGTCATATAGTAACAATCAAGATATTAAACTGTACAACACAACATGCATTTTCAGCATCTTTTGATTTGTATATTTTTGAAATATAATCTATAACAACAAGCACATAGGTGATTAAAGAAAAACATACTATATTCTTTTTTATTATCATACTAAAGCTACTGTTGGCAACATATTCAAATATTACCAGTGGAAATAAAACAAACATTATTTACCCATTGACAAAAGCAGAAAGCAATTACCTTCTGCCATCTAGTGGCTTATAATATCTATTTTACAGGAAATACCTGAGAAGAAATACATACAATAACATACACATTTCAAGTTTAAAGGAAAAGCTTGCACCAACAATACATTCAAAGTTTAAAATAATAATACAAAAGGAAATCAGTTGGATCTGAAAAATAATATTAATGTTCCCTTGATTTTGACTTATTTATTTATTATTGATGTGTATTAAAAATGCAAAATTAAAATGATAATATGACAGAATAGGATACCTATCAATATCATATACTAACATTCAAGATATTACAAAACCTGCATCTTACCATTTTAATATAAACTCTAACAATAAGCACAAAGCTGATAAAAACATCAACATGTCACTCCCAATCTCTATAATTCATACAAAAAATCCACGTTGTGCTTATTTACTATAGAAAGGCTGAAATAGAACAAATAAAATAAAAAAAGAACATTTTGAATTTACCCATTGACAGTATCCACCTTCTGCCATCTAGTGGCACATAATATCTTTTCTTTTTAAAGATATGATGAGTCGATTTATGAGGTCCATGACTTCCTCACTGTTTGAATCTCCGCTTGTCTTTGTGGTATCCCTGGCCTGGACTCGGGTTGTGGAGGTTTTGGGAGGAAGAAACCATTTTCAGGTTGTCCCCGGGCAACCCTGGCCGAGGTGAAGACTGTTTGCTGGCCACATGACGAGAGTTTACATAGATAGGTTCTTCTCCTGCGTTAAGAGAAGCAAAAACTGGATGAATTTCAGTAGTTAGGCTGCATGAATACCCTCCATTGAATTAATATATTCACCAATATAGTATACATCTAAATTACATTTTTACTTTTATGATGCTTCTCTCGACCAAATCACCTTCAGAAAAGATGTACTCTGTTCCCCCTTAATGGGACTTAAAGATTAATTTAAATTTAAATTTTGAACATTGAACATTTTCTTTGAAGAGAGAAGAACTGTATTCTGGCTAAAAAAGATAAAAAGTAAAATAAAGTTTGACCCTGACTGTGTAAATGGGAGGGAAATTGTCTCATTATATTTTGGATTAAATTGTAAAGAAGGTCATTTACTTCTCAGAAAACCCAGTGACTTGAATCAAATATCTTGCAATTTTCCTGGTTATTAGTTTTATTTTATTTGTATTTACAATTAGGCACCATCCTTAAATATAATCAAGTCTAAAACCTTTAGTTGAGTGGTTGGATATCAAATTAAGATGACAAATAGACCCATTTCTATCACTTTGTCACTGCATTTACCACGAATTGTGTGGGTTGAAACAGGATATGTGGCCATTCACCATGATTGGTTTACACATTGTACATTTAGTAAATTCTTCTTTGGAAACCAATTAAAGGAAATGTCAGACACACACACACACACACACACACACACACACACACACACACACACACACACACACACACACACACACACACACACTGGCCGTAACTATAACCCCCTCTTTACATAACAGTTGCTTCAGCACATTTTCTGTGTCACTGTTCTCATATTTTCAAAGCACGAAGTGCAAACACCACAAACAACTCGTGCTCTGCAGCAAGGCACGTAATGTGTCCTGTAAGAAGTTGTCACTCAGTCAAAATATATGATTGATGATTGCATTAATGTCACCAAATTGAAATTCCTCTTCATTGTGAAGACGGTCAAATGATAAAAGAACTGTCTCGATATGCTAGTCCACTGAAATGTCTATGTTTCATTTCCAACTGAGACGTAGACTCAGACACTGAGACGTTACGTATAGAAACACAAATAGTACTTTTGAATATCCTGCGTAGCCAACTGAAAAGTATCCATCACACAAATATCAGTTTCAAGAAAAGGTCCACATTTACAGGCTTCTCTCTGTCCGTGTGCACATTTCCTGTCCCGGCACCTTACAACATACTATAATGTAAAATACACCAACACACGTTTTATATAACTTAGAATCTATTGTAGAAATACTCATGTCCTGCTGTACTTCATGCACAAACACAAAATAACCTTGTGGCATGCATGACAGGATCTGTTTGTCGATAGGATGAAGCTTCTGTCCTACTTCTAAGTGCTCCAT